>NC_036654.1:7107118-7109177 GCF_002806865.2 Cucurbita pepo subsp. pepo | reverse complement strand
GTTTCCTTACAGATTCGTCGAAAAACATCGAAGGAAACAAAGGTTTTTCACATAGTCATTCGGGTGCCTCCACGAGGGTCTTTTCGTAAGGGTTGAGGTTGTGAAGTCTTTTCGACACGAGTAAATGTTTTTTTTCTTGCATATTTTCTGCTTAGGACAATCTTTAGTGGGTTAAATATTTTATTTACAAAAATAAATTATTTTAGATATTTATTTGAATTTTGTAGAGTTTTGAGAGTCCTTTTCTAAGTGACATTTTTTAAAACAAGATATTTTTACCATTTTCATTTTGCACCTTAAATTTTTTTTATTTCCAAAATTGGTCAAATTTAAAACTAATACTACAGAAAAAAAAAAAATTTAAAAAATTAAACAATAATAGTTTTTATTTTTGCAAAGAAGCCCCTAGTCTCTAATGTGTTTGTTTCAAAGCAATGGATATTTGTGAGCAAAGGAAAATATCAATTTAGAATAAGGTTAGGTAACCAATTATAAGATTATAATATTAAATCCGCAATTATTGCTATTAATCAATTTTGAAGAAGGCACGTGACGAACATAGTTTAACGGTTATGAACAGAAGTACGTTACAGAAGAGGTACCTTTGTTCTTGATCATTGATGTTATCATGGGAAGTTCGAGGGGCAGAAGAGGAGGAGGAGGTGTAATTAGGGAATGGAACAAGGCCAGATTCAATGTGCTTGACATCCTCAACGAGAAGCTCGAAATGTCTCTTGACTTCATCAGCAGTCTTGTCGCCAACAGCCTTGGCGACATTGAGCCAGCGATCGGGCGTGTCCTTGTCAAAGACAGCCAAGGCCCTTTCAAAGGCTTTGTTTTGGTTGGGAGACCATGAGGTAGAGTCATGAGAGGAGGAGATGGAAGCCATTGATGAAGGATTAAGTGAGAAAGAAGAGTTGAAGAAGGAAGGGATTTATAGAGAAAGGAAAGAAAAGGGAATGGGAGTGAGAATTTTGAATGATTTGTTTGCTTAGGAACCACAAAATGGAAAGAGGGAGAGAACACAAAGACGCACCATTTCTCTCTCCTTTCGGGGCGGGTTTCATCCGATCTATATCGACCGTCGGAATCAAATTTAGATCGTACTAGAGGGGCATAGCGGCACCGTCGCCTGACGCCATTCTCGGATATAATAGCAGACTAGTAGAGTATACCTGAATTCAGACAGAGTCTTCCATTTTGAGAGAGTTGAAAAAGCACTATCTCGTTGAAAGGTTCTATACATCTGCCCTTTCTCAAGGCATTTCTTTAGACAAAGACTCCGTTTTTTCCTCTTTTCGGATGGTAAATATTTCTCAGAACATGGAGTGTGAATCAAACCCATGTTTGAATTGAAATTGAGATACTGATGCAAGTTCTTCCCCTCTGAATCAGATAGATTCATATCTGAAAGAGGTTGACAATAAGTTCTTTCAAAATTGACTATTTATCCCTATGTTAGAGGTGTTCCAGAAATGTCTGCAATCGAGTATAATATAATTATATATATATATATATATATAATTATTAATTTTTTTTTTAATGTTAAATTTTAAGTTATATAAATTGTNGTTGAAAAAGCACTATCTCGTTGAAAGGTTCTATACATCTGCCTTTTCTCAAGGCATTTCTTTAGACAAAGACTCCGTTTTTTATCAGATGGTAAATATTTCTCAGAATATAGACGGTGAATCAAACCTAGATTTGAATTGAAATTGAGATACTGATGCAAGTTCTTCCCCTCTGAATCAGATAGATTCATATCTGAAAGAGGTTGACAATAAGTTCTTTCAAAATTGACTATTTGTCCCTCTGTTAGAGGTGTTCCAGAAATGTCTGCGATCGAGTAAATAGCTCGACGAACGAATGGATCGGATCGAATTGGAAAATGGAAAGATTTGTACAAGTTATACCTTTCGTCACCACTTTGTGGAAAATCGTTAGGTATGAATATGTTAGATACCTGTGACTCGATTGGTGAAATAGTATCTCTCTCCAAAAAAGCATGTTTTTTTTTACCGCCGCACAAAGAAAATATTTTGTTGCGAATG
This sequence comes from Cucurbita pepo subsp. pepo, assembly GCF_002806865.2. Lineage (NCBI taxonomy): Eukaryota > Viridiplantae > Streptophyta > Magnoliopsida > Cucurbitales > Cucurbitaceae > Cucurbita > Cucurbita pepo. Next base: position 7,107,126 of record NC_036654.1, on the reverse strand, counting down.
AACAAGAT
>NC_036654.1:7105235-7105562 GCF_002806865.2 Cucurbita pepo subsp. pepo | reverse complement strand
CTTTTCAGATCGAGTTAACGACCCTGTCTCAATGGGCAAAAAAGTTCCTATGTTAACACCTATGGATTTTGAGTGCAAAATGGCCCAGAAGCGAAAGTGAAAAAAAATTCGTATTTGCACCAATTATATGGGTAAGATTCTTAATCTTGAGCGTTCCTTACAGATTCGTCGAAAAACATCGAAAGAAACAAATGTTTTTAAGATAGTGATTCGCGTGCCTCCAGGAGGGTCTTTTCATAAGGGTTCAGGTTGTGAAGTCTTGTCGACACGAGTAATTGTTTTTTTTCATCCATATTTTAAGCTTAGGACAATCTTTAGTGGATATGG
>NC_036654.1:7097047-7097770 GCF_002806865.2 Cucurbita pepo subsp. pepo | reverse complement strand
GATTTTGAGTGCAAAATGGCCCGGAAGCGAAAGTGAAAAAAATTCGTATTTTAACCATTTATATGTGTAAGATTCTTAAACTTGATCGTTTCCTTAGAGATTTGTCGAAAAAGATCGAAACAAACAAATGTTTTTCTGATAGTGATTCGGGTGCCTTCACGAGGGTCTTTTCATAAGGTTTGAGGTTGTGAAGTCTTGTCGACACGAGTAAATGTTTTTTTTCTTCCATAATTTAAGCTTAGGACAATCTTTAGTGGATATGGTATGATACTAAAACGAGAAAACAACTTTTCAGATCGAGTTAACGACCCTGTCTCAAAGGGGAAAAAAGTTCCTTTGTTAAGACCTACGGAATTTGAGTGCAAAATGGCCCGGAAGCGAAAGTGAAAAAAATTCGTATTTTAACCATTTATATGTGTGAGTCTTAAACATGAGCGTTTCCTTACAGATTCGTGAAAATAATCGAAAGAAACAAAGGTTTTTCAACATAGTNCTTGTCGACACGATTAAATGTTTTTTTTTCTAACATATTTTAAGCTTAGGACAATCTTTAGTGGATATGGTATGATACTAAAATTAGAAAACAACATTTAAGATCGAGTTAACGACCCTGTCTCAAAGGGGAAAAAAGTTCATCTGTTAATACTTATGGAAATAAAAGCAAAATGGCCCGGAAGCGACAGTGAAAAAAATTCATATTTTAACCATTTATATGTGTAAGAC
>NC_036654.1:7062495-7094464 GCF_002806865.2 Cucurbita pepo subsp. pepo | reverse complement strand
GAGGGTCTTTTCATAAGGGTTGAGGTTGTGAAGTCTTATCGACACGAGTAAATGTTTTTTTTCTTCCATATTTCTAGCTTAGGACAATCCTTAGTTGATATGGTATGATTTTGAAACGNTTCCTATGTTAACACCTATGGATTTTGAGTGCAAAATGGCCCGGAAGCGAAAGTGAATAAGTTTCGTATTTTAACCCAACATATGTGTAAGATTCATCCAACTTTTGCGCTCCTTACAGATTTGGTTAAAAAGATCTAAAGAAACAATGTGTTTTTACATAATGATTCGGGTGGCTCCATTGGGGTTTATTCGACAGGGTTGAGGTTATGAGGTCTTATCGACACGAGTAAAGGTACTTTTCTTCCATGTTTTCATCTTAGCACAATCTTTAGAGGACATGTTATTAATCAAAAATGAGAAAATAACTTTTCAGATCGAGTTAACGACCCTGTCTCAAAGGGGAAAAAAGTTCCTATGTTAACACCTTTGGAATTTCACTGCAAAATGGCCTGGAAGCGAAAGTGACTAAGTTTCGTATTTTAACAAAAGATATGTGTAACATTCATCAAAATTTTGCGCTCCTTACACATTTGGTTAAAAAGATCTAAAGAAACAATGTGTTTTCACAAAATGATTTGGGTGCCTCCATTGGGGTTTATTCGACAGGGTTTAGGTTGTGAGGTCTTATCGAAACGAGTAAAGTTTTTTTTCTTCCATGTTTTCATCTTAGGACAATCTTTAGTGGATATGCTATGATACAAAAATGAGAAAACGACTTTTCAGATCGAGTTAACGACCCTGTCTCAAAGGGGAAAAAAGTTCCTATGTTAACACCTATTGAATTTCAGTGCAAAATGGCCCGGAAGCGAAAGTGAATAAGTTTCGTATTTTAACCCAACATATGTGTAAGATTCATCCAACTTTTGCGCTCCTTACAGATTTGGTTTAAAAGATCTTAAGAAACAATGTGTTTTCACATAATGATTCGGGTGGCTCCATAGGGGTTTATTCGACAGGGTTGAGGTTGTGCGGTCTTATCGACACGATTAAAGGTTCTTTTCTTCCATGTTTTCATCTTAGGACAATCTTTAGAGGACATGTTATTAATCAAAAATGAGAAAATAACTTTTCAGATCGAGTTAACGACCCTGTCTCATAGGGGAAAAAAGTTCCTATGTTAACACCTTTGGAATTTCACTGCAAAATGGCCTGGAAGCGAAAGTGACTAAGTTTCGTATTTTAACCCAAGATATGTGTAAGATTCATCAAACTTGAGAGCTCCTTATAGATTTTGTTAAAAAGATCTAAAGAAACAATGTGTTTTCACATAATGATTCGGGTGCCTCCACTGGAGTTTATTCGACATGGTTGAGGTTGTGAGGTCTTTTCGACACGAGTAAAGGTTTTTTTCTTCCATGTTTTCATCTTAGGACAATCTATAGAGGACATGTTATGATACAAAAGCGAGAAAACAACTTTTCAGATCGAGTTAACGACCCTGTCTCAAAGGGGAAAAAAGTTCCTATGTAAACACTTATGGAATTTCACTGCAAAATGGCCCGGAAGCGAAAGTGAATAAGTTTCGTATTTTAACCCAAAATATGTGTAAGATTCATCCAACTTTTGCACTCCTTACAGATTTGTTGAAAAATAATAAATAAACAAAGGTTTTTCACATAATGATTTGGGTGGCTCCATTGGGGTTTATTCGACAGGGTTGAGGTTGTGAGGTCTTATCGACACGAGTAAAGGTTTTTTTTCTTTCATGTTTTCATCTTAGGACAATCTTTAGAGGATATGTTATGATACAAAAACGAGAAAACAACTTTTTAGATCGAGTTAACGACCCTGTCTCAAAGGGGAAAAAAGTTCCTTTGTTAACACCTTTGGAATTTCACTGCAAAATGGCCTGGAAGCGAAAGTGACTAAGTTTCGTATTTTAACCCAAGATATGTGTAATATTCATCAAACTTTTGCTCTCCTTACAGATTTGGTTAAAATGATCTAAAGAAACAATGTGTTTTCACATAATGATTCGGGTGGCTCCATTGGGGTTTATTCGACAGGGTTGAGGTTGTGAGGTCTTATCGACACGAGTAAAGGTTTTTTTTCTTCCATGTTTTCATATTAGGACAATCTTTAGAGGATATGTTATGATACAAAAACGAGAAAACGACTTTTCAGATCGAGTTAACGACTCTGTCTTAAAGGGAAAAAAAGTTTCTATGTTAACACCTATGGAATATCACTGCAAAATGGTCAAGAAGCGAAAGTGAATAAGTTTCGTACTTTAACCCAACAATATTTAGAGGATATGTATGATACAAAAACGAGAAAACCACTTTTCAGATCGAGTTAACGACCCTGTCAAAAAGAGGAAAAAAGTTCCTATGTTAACACTTATGGAATTTCACTGCAAATTGGCCCGGAAGCGAAAGTGAATAAGTTTCTTACTTTAACCCAACATACGTGTAAGATTCATCAAACTTGAGCGCTCCTTACAGATTTGGTTAAAAAGATCTAAGGAAACAATATTTTTTCACATAATGATTCGGTTGCCTCCATTGGGGTTTATTCGACAGGGTTGAGGTTGTGAGGTCTTATCGACATGAGTAAAGGTTTTTTTTCTATCATGTTTTCATCTTAGGACAATCTTTATTGGATATACTATGATACAAAAATGAGAAAACGACTTTTCAAATCGAGTTAACGACCCTATCTCAAAGAAGAAAAAAGTTCTTATGTTAACACCTATTGAATTTCACTGCAAAATGGCCCGAAAGAGAAAGTGAATAAGTTTCGTACTTTAACCCAACATATGTGTCAAATTCATCCAACTTGAGCACTCCTTACAGATTTGTTGAAAAAGATCTAAAGAAACAATAGTTTTTCACATAATGATTCGGGTGCCTCCATTGGGGTTTATTCGACAGGGTTGAGGTTGTGAGGTCTTATCGACACGAGTAAAGGTTTTTTTTTCTTCCATGTTTTCTTCTTATTATAATTTTTAGAGGATATGCTATGATACAAAAACGAGAACACAAATTTTCAGATAGAGTTAACGACCCTTTCTCAAAGAGGAAAAAAGTTCCTATGTTAACACTTATGGAATTTCACTGCAAAATGCCCCAGAAGCGAAAGTGAATAAGTTTCGTATTTTAACCCAAGGTATGTGTAAGATTCATCCAACTTGAGTGCTCCTTACAGATTTTGTTAAAAAGATCTATAGAAACAATGGTTTTTCACATAATGATTCGGGTGCCTCCATTGGGGTTTATTCGACAGGGTTGAGGTTGTGAGGTCTTATCGACACGAGTAAAGGTTTTTTTTTCTTCCATGTTTTCTTCTTATTATAATTTTTAGAGGATATGCTATGATACAAAAACGAGAACACAAATTTTCAGATAGAGTTAACGACCCTTTCTCAAAGAGGAAAAAAGTTCCTATGTTAACACTTATGGAATTTCACTGCAAAATGCCCCAGAAGCGAAAGTGAATAAGTTTCGTATTTTAACCCAAGGTATGTGTAAGATTCATCCAACTTGAGTGCTCCTTACAGATTTTGTTAAAAAGATCTATAGAAACAATGGTTTTTCACATAATGATTGGGGTGCCTCCATTAGGGTTTATTCGACAGGGTTGAGGTTGTGAGGTCTTATCGACACGAGTAAAGGTTTTTTTTTTCTTCCATGTTTTCATCTTAGGACAATTTTTAGAGGATATGGTATGATAAAAAAATGAGAAAACAACATTTCAGATCGAGTTAACGACCCTGTCGCAAAGAGGAAAAAAGTTCCTTTGTTAACACCTATGGAATTGCACTGCAAAATGGCCCGAAAGAGAAAGTGAATAAGTTTCGTATTTTAACCCAACATATGTGTAAGATTCATCCAACTTGAACGCTCCTTACAGATTTGGTTAAAAAGATCTAAAGAAACAATGGTTTTTTACATTATGATTCAGGTGCCTCCATTTGGGTTTATTCGACAGGGTTGAGGTTGTGAGGTCTTATCGACACGAGTAAAGGTTTTTTTTCTAACATGTTTTCATCTTAGGACAATCTTTATCGTGTCTAGTTTATGGAACCATAAGGTTTTTCATGAGAACCGGTCTAGAAGGGGGTTAAAATTGAGAAAACCCGAGGGAAGGTCGAGTTTTGGGATGACATGGCCGGTTCAACTGAATTGGCCACGTCATCATCTTCTTCCTCTAGACGGGAAGAAGATGCGGCCGGCTATAGCGCCGCCGTCTGAAACTTACCCTCCCCAACTCCAATCACGCTGTTTCTCCCCTCAATTTCTTCATGAAACTTAAAGATGGTGTTATAAGGAAGAGCTAGGGATTGACTTCGTACCTTTTCATGGATGGTAGCCTAAGATATTTGCTTCCACAATTCGTCCAAAATATGATTTCTCGCCAGAGTAAAAACAAAGGATTTCTTATTGGGTAGCCAATTCTAGGGGTTTTTTAGGCTTGATTTCTTCACAAAACCTCTTCCTTATTATCCCCTCAAGATAATGAAATTGGTTTGGAGGAACGACTCTGAGTGGGGTATCTTAATTTTGTAAAATCACTCTCGGTCTGCAAGTTACTGACACCTCCAATTTTCAATCTCTTGGGTATCTTGTTCTTCGACATTTCAGCTCTTGATTCCTTCATCAAAGTTACTCATCTTCTTTCTCTAAAGCTAAAGGAATTCTTAATTTGAAGGAAAGGAGGTCGTAGATAGGAATTTGACACTTACCCCCAATTTGAACCCGAAACGGATTTTCTTCAATTGGAAACGTTCCTGAGGTTATGACGTGGCAAATTCAGTTGAACCAGAGGTGCAGAATCTATTGGGGTCGTCCTTTCTTGAAGAATACTTAAGTATCCTCGGATTGGAATTTTGAGTTTTCCTTAAAGCTATTTAATGGCGGATTGGATTGGGGGAATGGTTTCGAAGCAGTTTCAGAACTCTATTCCTTCATAGAACGTGGGTAATCTTGTCTAGAAGCTATAGGAATAATTTTGAAAATGAACGGTAGAGAATTTCTCTCGAATTTAGAAGAAACCCGAGAGTAGGAGGCCCAAAATCTAAACACTTATTGCCAACGACTAGGAGCTCGACCTTGCTCGATTCTTGTTCTAAACGATTGCCCTGACATCAAAATTTATAGGGGAAACAAAAACCGACATTGGGAGCTCTAGAACGTGAATTGTCGATTGGATTTTCTGGAAAATCCATCAGATATATCTACTCCGATCAGAGCCTCACCGACTTTGGTTTTGAATCCTAGGCGTTGGATGTGATGATCCGTGAGTGTTCTTGAATATATCCAAGTTTGGAGGAGATCCAACGGCTGAGAGTCGAGATTCAAAGGATTTTGTGCAGAAGGTAATGTGAAGGTTCTGATTTTTTAGCAGAATGGAAAATCCGTAATTATCCTTAACTTCAAGAGTATTTTGGTAATTTGCCACTTTCCGAATATTTTATTATTATTTTTTCAAAAAATCCATAATTTTCCATAATTTTTTCCTTCTCGAACATCTTGAAATTCCTTCTAGATAAGGAATTAAAAATCTAGAAATATCCTTGATAATTGAAAAAATGAGCTTTTCGTTCTTTTCGCTTACGCTTTCATTCCCAATCCTTCCCCAAAGGTCCTAAGTCCTTAACATCACTTCTTATGGTATAGAAATGACTTTCTATTACTCTTTCCTTGCTTAATCCTCCTAATTTCCTTCATTGGATCTTTTAGGTCTTGCATAGGTGGCTTTCCTTCACTTCTGGGCTGTTACAATATCCACTAAAGGTTGTCCTAAGCTTAATATAGGGAGAAAAGAAGCATTTACTCGTGTCGATAAGACCTCAAAACCTCAACCCCATCAAGAAGCCCCACATGGAGGCACTTAAATCGTTATATGAATAACTTAAGTTTCTTTCGATCTTTTTCAAGAATCTGTAAGGAACCTCAAGTTTGATGAATCGTACACATGTTAGGGTTGAAATATAAAACGTATGCACTTTCACATCCGAGCCATTTTGCAGTAAAATTTCATAGGTGTTAACATAGGAACTTTTTTCCCCTTTGAGACATTGTCGTTAACTCGATCTGAAAAGTTCTTTTCTCGTTTGAGTATCATATCATATCCACTAAAGATTTTCCAAGGCTTTAAATATTGGAGAAAAAAAGCATTTTCTCGTGTCGATAAGACCACACAACCCCAACCCTATCGAGAAGACCCACATCGAGGAACTTAAATCATTATGTGAAAAACCAAAGTTTCTTTTGATCATTTTCAACGAATCTGTAAGGAACTCTCAAGTTTGATGAATCGTACACACATGTTGGGTTAAAATACGAAACATATGCACTTTCGCTTCCGGGCCATTTTGGAGTCATTACATAGGTGAAACTTTTTTTTCCCTTTGAGACAGGGTCGTTAACTCGATCTGAAAAGTTGTTTTCTCGTTTTAGTATCATACCATATCCACTAAAGATTGTTCTTAGCTTAAAATATGAAACAAAAAAATACCTTTACTCGTGTCGATAAGGCCTCACAATCTCAACCTTGTCGAGAAGACCCTCACGACGGCACTAAAATCATTATGTTAATAACCTAAGTTTCTTTCAATCTTTCAACGAATCTGTAAGGAACGCTCAAGTTTGATTAATCTTACAGATAGATTAGGTTAAAGTACGAAACTTATGCCCATTCGCTTCTCGGCCAGTTTGGAGTCAAATTCAATAGGTGTTAACATAGGAACTTTTTTCCCCTTCGAGACAGGGTCGTTAACTCGATCTGAAAAGTCATTTTTCTCGTTTTAGTATCATACCATATCCACTAAAGATTATCCTAAGCTTAAAATATTGGAGAAAAATACATTTACTCATGTTGATAAGACCTCACAACCTCAACCCTGTCGAGTAGACCCTCATGGAGGCACTTAAATCATTATGTGAATAACCTATGTTTCTTTCGATCTTTTTCAACGAATTTGTAAGGAACGCTCAAGTTTGATAGATCCTACACATATGAATAGTCAAATTCCCCAGATGTTAACGTAGGAACTTTTTTCCTCTTTGTCACAGGGTCGATAACTCAATCTGAAAAGTTATTTTCTCGTTTTAGTATCATACCATATCCACAAAAGATTTTCCTAAGCTTAAAATATTGGAGAAAAAAAATATTTACTTGTGTCGATAAGACCTCACAACCTCAACCTTGTCAAGACGACCCTCATGAAGGCACTTAAATCATTATGTGAAAAACATTTGTTTCTTTCGATCTCTTTCAATGAATCTGTAAGGAACGCTCATGTTTGATGAATGTTACATATATGTTTGGTGAAAATACGAAACTTATGCACTTTCGCTTCCAGGCCATTTTGGAGTAAAATTCCATAGGTGTTAACGTAGAAACTTTTTTTCCCCTTTGAGACAGTGTCGTTAACTCGAACTGAAAAGTTATTTTCTCTCTTTAGTATATTACCATATCCACTAAAAAATTTTCCTGAGCTTAAATTAATTGAAAAAAATAACATTTACTCGTGTCAATAAGATCTCCCAACCTCTACCCAGTCGAGAAGACCCTCATGGAGCCACTTAAATCATTATGTAAATAACCTTTGTTTCTTTTGATCTTTTTTAACGAATCGGTAAGCAACGCTCTAGTTTGAAGAATCTTACACATGTTGGGTAAAAATACTAAACTATGCACTTTCGCTTCTGGTCCATTTTGGATTCAAATTCCATAAGTACACATATGAACTTTTTTCCCTTTGAGACAGGGTCGTTAACTCGATCTGAAAAGTAGTTTTCTCGTTTTAGTATCATACCATATCCAGTAAAGATTGTCCTAAGCTTAAAATTTTGGAGAGAAAAAATATTTACTCGTGCTGATAAGACCTCACAACCTCAACCCTGTCGAGAAGACTCTCATGCATGAACTTAAATCAATATGTGAATAACCTAAGTTTCTTTCTATCTTTTCCAACAAATCTGAAAGCAACGCTCTAGTTCGATGAATCATACACATATGTTGGTTTCTAATACGAAACTTATGCATTTTCGCTTCCGGGCCATTTTGAAGTCAAATTCAATAGGTGTTAACATAAGAACTTTTTTCCTCTTTGAGACAAGGTCGTTAACTCGATCTGAAAAGTTGTTTTCTCATTTTAGTATCATACCATATTCACTAAACATTGTCCTTAGCCTAAAATATTGGAGAAAAAAATATTTACTCGTGTCGATAAGAACTCACAACCTCAACCCTAGCGAGAAGACCCTCTTGGAGGCACTTAAATCATTATGTGAATAACCTAAGTTTCTTTCGATCTTTTTCAACGAATCTGTAAGGAACGCTCAAGTTTGATGAACCTTACACATATGTTGGGTTAAAATACAAAACTTATGCTCTTTTGTTTCCAGGCTATTTTGGAGTCAAATTTGATAGGTGTTAACATAGGAAATTTTTTACCCTTTGAGACTAGGTCGTTAACTCGTTCTGAAAAGTTGTTTTCTCATTTTAGTATCATACCATATCCACTAAACATTGTCCTAAGCTTATAAAATGGAAGAAAGAAAACATTTACTCGTGTCGATAAGACCTCACAACCTCAACCCAGTCGAGAAGACCCTCATGTTGAAACTTAAATCAATATGTGGAAAACCTTTGTTTCTTTCGATCTTTTTCAACGAATCTGTAAGGAACGCTCAAGTTTGATGAACCTTACACCTATGTTGGGTTAAAATATGAAACTTATGCATTTTCTCTTCCGGGCCATTTGTTAGTTGAATTCCATAGTTGTTAACATAGGAACTTTTTCACCCTTTGAGACATGGGCGTTAACTCAATCTAAAAAGTTGTTTTCTCGTTTTAGCATCATACCATATCCACTAAAGATTGTCCTATGATTAACATATTTAAGAAAAAAAACATTTACTAGTGTCGATAAGACCTCACAACCTTAACCCTGTCGAGACGACCCTCATGGAGACACTTAAATCATCATGTGAATAACCTTTGTTTCTTTCGGTCATTTTCAACGAATCGGTAAGCAACGCTCAGGTGTTATGAATCTTACACATATGTTGGGTTAAAATACGAAACTTATGCACTTTCGCTTCCGGGCCATATTGGAGTCAAATTCCAAAGGTGTTTTCCCCTTTGAGACAGGGTCGTTAACTCGATCTGAAAAGTTGTTTTCTCGTCTTAGTATCATACCATATCCACTTAAGATTGACCTAAGCCTTAAATATGTGAGAGAAAAAATATTTACTCGTGTCGATACGACCTCATAACCTCAACCCTGTCGAGAAGACCCTCATGGAGGCACTTAAATCATTATGTGAATAACCTAAGTTTCTTTCGATCTTTTTCATCGAATCTATAAGCTACACTCTATTTTGATGAATCTTACACNCGACATGGAGGCACTTAAATCATTATGTGAATAACCTAAGTTTTTTTCAATCTTTTTCAACGAATCTGTAAGAAACGCTCTAGTTTGATGAATCTTACACATATGTTGGTTAAAATATGAAACTTATGCACTTCTGCTTCCTGTCCATTTTGTNACATTTTTTGGGTTAAAATATGAAACATATGAACTTTCTCTTCTGGTCCATTTTGGAGTCAAATTCTTTATGTGTTAACATAGGATCTTTTTTCCCCTTTGAGACAGGGTCGTTAACTCGATCTGAAAAGTTATTTTCTCATTTTAGTATCATACCATATCCACTAAAGATTGTCCTAAGCCTCAAATAATTGAGAAAAAAGATTTAGTCGTGTCGATAAGACCTCACAACCTCAACCCTGTCGAGAAGACCGACATGGAGGCACTTAAATCATTATGTGAATAACCTAAGTTTCTTTCGATCTTTTTCTACGAATCTGTAAGGAACGATCAAGTTTGATGAATCCTACACATATGTTGGGTTAAAATACGAAACTTATGTAATTTTGCTTATGGGCCATTTTGGAGTCAAATTCCATAGGTGTTAACATAGGAACTTTTTCCCCCTTTGAGACAGGGTCGTTAACTCGATTTGAAAAGTTACTTTCTCGTTTTAGTATCATACCATATCCACTAAATATTTTCCTAAGCCTCAAATAATATGGAAAAAAAAAAGATTTACTCGTGTCGATAAAACCTCACAACCTCAACCCTGTCGAGAAGACCGACATGGAGGCACTTAAATCATTATGTGAATAACCTAAGTTTTTTTCAATCTTTTTCAACGAATCTGTAAGAAACGCTCTAGTTTGATGAATCTTACACATATGTTGGTTAAAATATGAAACTTATGCACTTCTGCTTCCTGTCCATTTTGTAGTAAAATTCCATAGGTGTTACCAAAGGAACTTTTTTTCCCGTAGAGACAAGGTCGTTAACTCAACCTGAAAAGTTGTTTTCTCATGTTAGTATCATACCATATCCACGAAAAATTGTCTTAATCTTAAAATATTGGAGCAAAATTAACATTAAATCGTGAAGATAAGACCTCACAACCTCAACCCTTTCGAGAAAACCCTCATGGAGGCACTTAAATCATTATGTGAAAAACCTTTGTTTCTTTCTATCTTTTTCAACGAATCGGTATGCAACGCTCGAGTTTGTTGAATCTTAACCATATGTTGAGTTAAAATACGAAACTTATGCACTTTTGCTTCCAATGTATTTTGTGTTAGTTTATTTAATCTTGTATTAACCATAATTCATTTGTATTTACTATTTGTATTTCAAATTATGGCAGCTAAGGGAAGTTATTAGCGGTTAAGGGAAGTTATTAGCGGTTAAGGGAAGTTATTAGCAGTTAAGGGAAGTTATTAGCGGTTAAGGGAAGTTATTAGCAGTTATTAATGTGTGGCTATTATGTCTATATATGTATTGTGTAACAAGTTTAATATATGAGTAAGTTGGTTTTGTTTATATTAAAATTATTGCCTCTCTTAGTTGTATGAGTGTTTCTGTCATTCTGCAGTTAAATTTCATAGGTGTTAACATAGTAACTTTTTTTCCCTTTGAGACAGGGTCGTTAACTCAGTCTGAAAAGTTGTTTTCTCATTTTAGTATCATACCATATCCACTAAAGATTTTCCTAAGCTTCAAATATTCGAGAAAAAAAAATATTTACAAGAGTCGATAAGACCTCACAACCTCAACCCTTTCGAGAAGACCCTCATAGAGGCAATTAAATCATTATGTAAAAAAACATTTGTTTCTTTCGATCTTTTTGAACGAATCGGTAAGCAAGGCTCAAGTTTGATGAATCTAAACCATATGTTGAGTTAAAATTTGAAACTTATGCACTTTCGCTTCTAGACTATTCTGCTGTTAAATTCCATAGGTGTTAACATAGATACTTTTTTTCCCTTTGAGACAGGGAAGTTAACGTAGTTTGAAAAGTTATTTTCTCATTTTAGTATCATACCATATCCACTAAAGATTGTCCTAAGCTTAAAATATTGGAGAAAACAAATATTTACTCGTGTCGATAAGACCTCACAACCTCAGCCCTTTCAAGAAGACCCTCATGGAGGCACTAAAATCATTATGTGAATAACCTAAGTTTCTTTCGATCTTTTTCAAAGAATCTGTAAGCAACGCTCAAGTTTGATGAATCTTACACATACGTTGACCTCACAACCCTTTCGAGAAGACCTTGTCTCTAGTAAAATTCCATAGGTGTTACCATAGGAACTTTTTTTTCCTTAGAGACAAGGTCGTCAACTCGATTTGAAAAGTTGTTTTCTTGTTTTCATATCATACCATATCCACTAAAGATTGTCCTAAGCTTAAAATAAGGGAGAAAAAAAACATTTACTCGTGTCGATAAGACCTCACAGCCTCAACCATGTCGAGAAGACCCTCATGGAGGCACTTAAATCATTATGTGAAAAACCTTTGTTTTCTTCGATCTTTTTCAACCAATCGGTATGGAGTGCTCAAGTTTGATGAATCCTACACATATGTATAGTCAAATTTCACAAGTGTTAACGTAGGAACCTTTTTCCTCTTTGTGACAGGGTCGATAACTCGATCTGAAAAGTTGTTTTCTCGTTTTAGTATCATTCCATATCAACTAAAGATTGTCCTAAGCTTACAATATTTGTGAAAAAAAACATTTACTCCTGTCGATAAGACCTCACAACCTCAACCCTATCGAGAAGACCCTCATGGAGGCACTTAAATCATTATGTGAATAACCTAAGTTTCTTTCGATCTTTTTCAACGAATCTGTTAGGAACGCTCAAGTTTGCTGAATCTTACACATATGTTGTGTTAAAATATGAAACATATGCACTTTCGCTAAACGGCCATTTTGCACTGAAATTCCATACGTGTTAACATCGGAACTTTTTTCCCCTTTGAGACAGGGTCGTTAACTCGATCTGAAAAGTAGTTTTCTCGTTTTAGTATCATACCATATATACTAAAGATTGTCCTAATCTTAAAATATTGGAGAAAAAAAATATTTACTTGTGTCGATAAGACCTCAGAACCTCAACATTGTCGAGAAGACCCTCATGGAGGCACGTAAATCATTATGTGAAAACCATTTGTTTATTTTGATCTTTTTAAACGAATCGGTAAGCAACGCACAATTTTGATGAATCTTGCACATATGTTGGGTTAAAATACGAAACTGATGCACTTTCGCTTACGGGCCATTTTGGAGTCAAATTCCATAGGTGTTAACATAGGACCTTTTTTACCCTTAGAGACAGGGTCATTAACTCGATGTGAAAAGTTGTTTTCTCATCTTAGTATCATTCCATATCCACTAAAGATTGTCCATAGCTTAAAATAAGGGAGAAAAAAATATTTATTCGTGTCGATAAGACCTCACAACCTCAACCCTGTCGAGTAGACCCTCATGGAGGCACTTAAATCATTATGTGAATAACCGAAGTTTCTTTTGATCTTTTTCAACGAATCGTAAGCAACGCTCAAGTTTGATGAATCTTACACATACGTTGGGTAAAAATGCGAAACTTATGCGCTTTCTCTTCCGTGCAATTTTGGAGTGAAACTCCATAGATGTTAACATGGGAACGTTTTTCCCCTTTGAGATAGGGTCGTTAACTCGATCTGAAAAGTTGTTTTGTCGTTTTAGTATCATACCAAATCCACTAAAGATTGTCCTAAGGTTAAAATATTGGAGAAAAAAAATATTTATTCGTGTCGATAAGTCCAAACATTTATTCGTGTTGATAAGTCCTCACAACCTCAACCCTTTCGAGAAGACCCTCATGGAGGAATTTAAATCATTATGTGAAAAACCTTTGTTCTTTCTATCTTTTTCAACGAATCGGTAAGGAGCTCTCAAGTTTGATGAATCCTACACATATGTATGGTTAAAATAAAAAAAACTTATGCACTTTCGCTTCCGGGCCATTTTGGAGTCAAATTCCACAGGTGTTAACGTAAGAACTTTTTTCCTCTTTGTGACAGGGTCGTTAACTCGATCTTAAATGTTGTTTTCTCATTTTAGTATAATACCATATCCACTAAAGATTTTCCTAACCATAAAATATTGGAGAAAAAAAATATTTACTCGTGTCGATAAGACCTCACAACCTCAACCCTGTCGAGAAGACCCTTTTGGAGACACTTAAATCGTTATATGAAAAACCTTTGTTTCTTTCGATCTTTTTCAACGAATCGGTAAGCAATGCTCATGTTTGATGAATCTTACACATATGTTGTGTTAAAATATGAAACTTATGCACTTTCGCTTCCAGACCATTTTGGAGTCAAATTCCATAGGCGTTAACATAGGAATTTTTTTCCCCTTTGAGACATGGGTGTTAACTCAATCTTAAAAGTTATTTTCTCATTTTAGTATCATACCATATCCACTTAAGATTGTCCTATGCATAAAATATTGGAGAAAAAAATATTTACTCGTGTCGATAAGACCTCACAATCTCAACCATGCCGAGAAGACTCTCATGGAGGCACTTAAATCATTATGTGAATAACCTAAGTTTCATTGGATCTTTTTCAACGAATCTATAAGGAACACTCTATTTTGATGAATTTTACACATAGGTTGAGTTAAAATACAAAACTTATGCACTTCCGCATTCGGTCCATTTTGGTGTCAAATTCCATAGATGTTACCATAAGAACTTTTTTCCCCTTTATGACAGGGTTGTTTGCTCGATCTGAAAAGTTGTTTTCTTGTTTTACATACCATATCTACTAAAGATTGCCCTAACTTAAAATATGGAAGAAAAAATATTTACTCGTGTCAATAAGACCTCACAACCTCAACCCTTTCGAGAAGACCTTCATGAACGCTCTAGTTTGATGAATCTTACACATGTGTTGGGTTAAAATACAAAACTTATTCACTTTCTCTTCCGGGCCATTTTGCAGTCAAATTTCATAGGTGTTAACATAGGAACTTTTTTTCCCTTTGAGATAAGGAAGTTAACTCGATCTGAAAAGTTGTTTTCTCATTTTAGTATCATACCATATCCACTGAAGATTGTCCTATGCATAAAATATTGTCGAAAAAAATATTTACTCATGTCGATAAGACCTCACAACTTCAACCCTGTCGAGAAAACCCTCATAGAGGCATTTAAATCATTATGAGAATAACCTATGTTTTTTTCGATCTTTCTCAACGAATTTGTAAGGCACGCTCTAGCTTGATGAATCTTACATATAGGTTGAGTTAAAATACGAAACTTATGCACTTCTGCTTCCGGTCCATTTTGGAGTCAAATGCCATAGGTGTTAACATGGGAACGTTTTCCCCCTTTGAGACAAGGTCTTTAACTCGATCTGAAAAGTTGTTTTGTCGTTTTAGTATCATACCATATCCACTAAAGATTGTCCTAAGCTTAAAATATTGGAAAAAAAAACATTTATTCGTGGAGATAAGACCTCAAAACCTTAACCCTGTCGAGTGGACCCTCATGGAGGCACTTGAACAATTATGTGAAAAATCTAAGTTTCTTTCCATCTTTTTCAATGAATGTGTAAGGAACGCTCTAGTTTGATGAATCTTACACATAGGTTAAGTTAAAATACGAAACTTGTGCACTTCCTCTTTCAGTCCATTTTGGTGTCAAATTCCATAGTAGGAACTTTTTTCCCCTTCGAGACAGGATCCTTAACTCGATCTGAAAAGTTGTTTTCGCATTTTAGTATCATACCATGTCCACTAAAGATTGTCCTAAGCTTAAAATATTGGAGGAAAAAATATTACTCATGTCGATAAGTTCTTACAACCTCAACCCTGTCAGGATGACCCACATAGAGGCACTGAAATCATTATGTGAACAACCTTTGTTTCTTTCGATTTTTCTCAACGAATCAGTAAGTAACGCTCAAATTTGAAGAATCCTACACATATGTTGGGTAAAAATACAAAACTTATGGACTTTCGCGTCTCGACCATTTTGGAGTCAAATTCCACGGGTGTTAACATAGGAACTTTTTTCCGCTTTGAGACAAGGTCGTTAACTCGATCTGAAAAGTTGTTTTCTTGTTTTAGTATTATACCATATCCACTAAAGATTGTCATAAGCATAAAATATGAAAAAAAAGAAAACTATTACTCGTGTCAATAAGACCTCACAACCTTAACCCTGTCGAGAAGACCCTCATGGAGGCACTTAAATCATTATGTGAAAAACCTTTGTTTCTTTCGATCTTTTTGAATGAATCTGTAATGAATGCTCAAATTTGATAAATCTTACACATATGTTGAATTAAAATAAAAAACTTATGAACTTTCGCTTCCGGGCCATTTAGGAGTCAAATTCCGTAGGTGTTAACATAGGAACTTTTTTCCGCTTTGAGACAGGGTAGTTAACTCGATCTGAAAAATTATTTTCTCGTTTTAGTATCATACCATATCCACTAAAGATTTCCCTATGCTTAAAATATGGGAGAAAAAAGAATATTTACTTGCGTCGATAAGACCTCACAACTTCAACCCTTTCCAGAAGCGACTCATGGAGGCACGTAAATCATTATGTGAAAAACCTTTGTTTCTTTCGATCTTTTTGAACGAATCGATAAGCAACGCTCATGTTTGATGAATCTCCCACATATGTTGTGTTAAAATTGAAACTGATGCACTTTCGCTTCCGAGCCATTTTGGAGTCAAATTTCATAGTTGTTAACATAGGAACTTTTTTCCCCTTTGAGAAAGCGTCGTTAACTCGATCTAAAAAATTGTTTTCTCGTTTTAGTATCATACCATATCCACTAAAGATTATCCTAAGCTTAAAATATGGGAGAAAAAAATATTGACTTGTGTCGATAAGACCTCACAACCTTAACCCTGTGCAAAAGTGACTCATGGAGGTACGTAAATCATTATGTGAAAACCTTTGTTTCTTTATATCTTTTTCAATGTATCGGTAAGCAACGCTAAATTTTGATGAATCTAACACATATTTAGGGTAAAAATACGAAAGTTATGCACTTTCGTTTTAAATGCAATTGCTCTTCAATTTTGGACTTGAAGAAAGACCGCCACACGAGAAGATATAGACAAACGCACAATGCAATCTATAACGACGTGAGTAGCCAAGACTTGGAGAATTGGTAATTACAATATTTCACTTTCCATTAATTGGAGCTGTTATTTTCACACAATATAAGTGCCTTGAAACTTCTTAAATTTTCTACAGTTTAATCGATACACTTGAGGAGGAAAGCAGAAGTCGTTCGCTGAGATTGTGACACATATAGTACGACCCCCTAAAGATTTTGTATGCCCCATAACAGGTCAAATTTTCAGTGAGCCTGTTACTCTTGAAACTGGACAGACTTATGAAAGAAAAGCGATTCAGGAATGGTTGAAAAGAGGAAATACAACTTGCCCCATTACACGGCCGCCATTGTTTTCAACTGTAATGCCTAAATGAATTATGTCTTGAAAAGATTGATTACGTCTTGGCAGGAACAGCATCCTGATCTTGCTCAGGATTGTTCTTGGACTGGTACATCAGTAGTAAGTACTGTCAGTTCTTCCTTCAAAATGGCGAATTCTCTGGCATATACTCCTTGCCGACCATTTCACATTCCTCTAAACAGTACGTACGAGTCTCTTAACCAAAAAGGCAAAAGATTAATGCAAGAAGCAATATCTTCATCGCCGACCAGTGTAATATCCCAGGCCACAGTCGAGAAAATCATTAACAGTTTAAACCCTTTTGTCTCTTGTCTTTGTAATTTCGAAAGCTTGAAACAATGTGAGACAGCTGTGCTCGCTATAGCAGGGTTCTGGAAGGACTCGAAAGGTGATTTAGCGGTCCATTCTTATTTATCCGAATTGGCTGTTGTGAACGGCTTTGTGGAAGTACTGTTAAATTCCCGTGACAGAGAAGGCCTCAGAACCTCGATTTACGTTCTTTCGGAGCTTATTTGTGCTGATGGAAATGTTGGAGAGTCCCTTAGTAGTCTAGATTCTGATTTTGATTGCCTAGCTTCTTTGCTGACGAGTGGGTTGTCAGAGGCTTCTGTTCTTATGTGCCTGCTAAGGCCTACATTTACTCAGTTGTCAGCTCATGACCTTATACCTTCCCTAGCCCAGATGATCCAGAAGAAAAATGAAGAATTTGATCATCTTCCGTTTGTAATAGAGCCAAAAAAATGCTGCTATCGCAATGCTCGAACAGATTTTTATGGGAGGGGATGAAACTAGCCAGTCCAGGAATGCTGAGAGGTTTACCTCTGCTGAAGGAATCCCTGCATTAGTCAAGTTTTTGGGTAGGGTAGAAGTGAGGAGGCCAATACTTTCCATACTTTTATGTTGTATGCAGGTCGACCAAGGTTGCAAGGACTCAATAGTAGAGGAGATTGAACTTGCTCCAGTTCTTGAGTTCCTTCATTCTGGAAATGATGACGATAGAGGCCTGTGTGTGGCTTTTCTGTCAGAGCTGGTTCAGAGGCACAGGTATAATACTAATTCACTTGAAAACAACTTTCTCTTGTTGTGCAATCAGTTTTAAATATTACTTCTCTAGTTAAGTTGCTTATATGGTGGGCTCCTTGTTTCATGAATGAACAATAAAAAATGAAGTTGTTGTTTTTCATAACAAAGTGGGCAAAGGTCTAAGCAGCCTTCAACTTCAATTAGATAAATTGCTTTTTTTTTTTTTTGTTCTCCTGCATTTTGTGGCTTGCGACAAAATTAAACGCTTGTTATATAAATACCATCACTCACCATAAACTACATTTCAACCAGTTTTTTTTAATTAAAATAGCAGCATTATCAACTCCCAAAACCTGAGTCAAATTATTCGTATGGCCTGTATGGTATTTGTCATGTATCGCAATTCCATGTTTATCTAATAACTGCCTCTAGTTAATTCCGCATCATAACTCAATTTCAATTTATGATCATTGTTGGGGAATTACAGACGGACAAAATGCAATCAAATTTTGCAGACAATTAAAGATGAAGGAGTATTCAGTACGATGCATACACTTCTTACATATCTTCAAATGGCTCCAAGTGAGCAACAGTCGGGCATTGCTTCTCTTCTTCTCCAACTGGATCTCCTGGTTTGACTAGATCCCTTAACAGCTTGCATGCGAAAATCATTTTCACATGGAAACTAATAGACAATCTTCCTTGTGTCAGACTGAACCACGAAGAATGAGCATTTACCGAGAAGAATCTATAGATGCACTGTTTGAAGCCTTTCGAAGAAAGGACAACTATAATTCTCAAATTGCAGCTGTAGATGCTTCATTATATCTATCTGGGCGATTGACTTCCTCGGGGAAGTCCTACACAAAAGCGTGGTTGCTCAAACTTGCAGGATTTGATCAGCCTTACAATGCTTTGATGAAGGCCGAGGGACTGAGGAAGCCTGACTACGAATTATCAGACAGAGAGGTTTCTATTTTTAAAATTTATAATTTCTATGGAATTTATTTCACTGTACGTCTCTCCGATTCTGAATCATAGATATACATGCTATAGGAGGAAGAGAAGGCAGTCAGCGTATGGGAGAAGAGGATAGCACTTGTTCTTTGTAACTATGAAAAAGGGTACATTTTTGAAGTTATGAAGGAATGCCTGAAGAGTAAATCATTAGAGATGGCAAAGTCCTGTCTTGTCATTGTTTCCTGGCTCTGCCACATGGTTTCGACGCTCCCAGATACTGGGGTACAAGAGATTGCTCGCAGGTCCTTGCTTGATGAACTTGTAAACGTTCTCCAATCTTCTAACAGCCTGGAGGAGAAGATTTTAGCATACCTTGTTTTGAAAACTTTCCTTAGTGACCCAGGTGGGTTTTATTTGTAACTCTGAGAGTTAGTATGTATATTGCTTTGAAACCGAACTAACTTGGTTACTGATTACGAAGCTGCACTTGAGGAACTGGGACTTCATGCAAGATCCATCAACAAAACGTTGAGAAAGCTTAGGAGAAGCTCTTTGGTGGTCAATGATATAATAAAAGCCTTGATGAACGTGCCATCCGTTGATGCAGTAAGTCGGGTTTGGGGAAATGGTTTTGTTCTTAGTTCACACTAAAAGTGGATCCATAGCTTACTACTAATCGTCTGCCCATTAGACAGAGCTCTGGAGTTATACGGAAGTTGGTGCACTAGATTCCAGCTCAAATGGAGAGGTTTTGTCCTTGGTTCATCTGAATGGGCGGGTCTTAAGCAGTCACTCGGACGGAACCATCAAGGTAAAAATCTGAACAAGACGGGTCGTATGTGCCACCTTAGTGTCAGTTCAGATCGTGGGTAAAATCACTATCTTGTCTTACTACCTACACGATATTCTGCTTTTAGGTTTGGGATGCTGGAGATAAAGTATTGAAGTTGATCCAAGAAGCACGCAAGCACACAAAAGCTGTAACATGCCTGTGTCTTTCCTCTTCGGGCGACGCATTATACAGCGGTTCCTTAGACAAAACAATCCGGGTAAAACTTCTTTGATCATGTTATGCCGAGTTTTCTTCTAAAGAAAAATTACGTAGTGGTTTCTTTGAACAATAGTGATCGGATCAATCAACATTCTAAAGGACAAGATTCAATCTAATCTGATAATGGCTGCGATTCTTTCTACTGCATTTTATTCCCTAAGAGAACGACAAATTGGCCTTCCTTTTTCTCACTGCATCTGATAGCAATCTTATTTCGATTAAACTTCCACCATTAATTCTCGAAAAACACCACTCTTACAGGTATGGACCGTCAAGTGTGAAAAAATACAGTGCGTTCAAGTTCATGAAGTGAAGGAGCCAATCTATGACATGAAAGCCAACGCCAATGTCGCATGCTTTGTTTCTCAAGGAACTGGCGTTAAGGTAACTTCGGTTCAGGCTACTAGAGCTGGAAGAACCAATATCCATAGAATTCAATCCTCTTGATAAGATAATATACTTGTTGGATTGGATATTACAGGTGTACAACTTCTCTAGAGTTCCCAAGCAAATAAATTTCAATAAATACGTCAAGTCCCTGGCATTATCAGAAGATAAACTTTATTGCGGTTGCTCTGGTAACTGTATACTGGTACCCCTAATCTTAGAAATCTATTGCTTTGGTTACTTTCATTATCACAAGTAGTAACGTTTTTAGTGAATTAGAGGGAATTCTAAATTTCAATCAATGAGAAAAAACAATAATGACCAAGCCCAACATCTTATCAATCTGGCGAGTCGGGAAGATGACAATTTTTAGTGATATGGTTTACCAAAATTGTTGTATTGATAATTGGCAGGAGGTGGATTTGACCAAACATACACATTCTATGCTGGCGTAAGAAAGTTGTTATTGGAAACAAAACATCTGTAAGGACCGGGTTGACTCGATAACTCTAAAAAGACGGGTAAATTTTTCAACAAAATAAAACAACCAAAACTTAAAACATATCAAACATTATATCAAAATAAAGTTTATACAAAGTATTTTAAAACACAACACAACAGTTAAAACACAAGTTAAGGGACGACACAAAATGGTTGAAGGACGACGGGTGAGGTTTGTCTATGGCACCTGCTCCAGAGTCCGCTCCCGACCTCGACCAGCTCCTTATTTCCTGAAAAAATAGAGAATAAGGAATGAGTACAAAGACTCAGTAAGCACCCTACTTGTAGGCTCTTAATCTTGTCCTTGATATGCTAGAATACCACACTTTTTCTTTTCATGTTCTTGTTTTTTTCTTGTTCTTGTTGTAAGTTCTTGTTATGTTTCTTAATTCGTTCTCCAAGACACTCCCCTTAGGACTTACGGTACTAGACATAAACTTGTCATCCTGTGTCCGAGGCTTCATGCGTTCCAAGCGACACAGTCTTAATACCTACGCTCAAGGCTTCATACGATCCAAGCAGTGTAGTCTAAGTCATAAACATGATGTACCGTGGGAGGTCTTAGGAGGTTCTTAATTCATGGCTAGGATAACTTACTCTCTTCTTGCTCCATCGTGGCCATAGGTTCTCCCCATGATAGACCGTAAAGGTCACGTGATCGATACATGCGTGAACATAGCATAGACCATAAAGGTCACGTGATCGATGCATGCATGAACATAGCATAGACCATAAAGGTCGCATAATCTAACATAGACCATATAGGTCGTGTGATCGGTGTATACATGAACATGGTATCCTGCAAATCATAACATGGCGCAGGGCATCTCATCTAGGTGAGGGGAATGAGGCCAAACATGACATCCTGCAAAGCAAACACGGTGCAGGGCATCCCACCTAGAAGAGGAAAAAGGCCTCCTTAGAAAGCACCGCATGGTGGGAGTTACGAGCCACAATTAGACATGCTTAGAGTAATACCTAGCATTCTTGAGTTTTTNTCTTGTCCTTGATATGCTAGAATACCACACTTTTTCTTTTCATGTTCTTGTTTTTTTCTTGTTCTTGTTGTAAGTTCTTGTTATGTTTCTTAATTCGTTCTCCAAGACACTCCCCTTAGGACTTACGGTACTAGACATAAACTTGTCATCCTGTGTCCGAGGCTTCATGCGTTCCAAGCGACACAGTCTTAATACCTACGCTCAAGGCTTCATACGATCCAAGCAGTGTAGTCTAAGTCATAAACATGATGTACCGTGGGAGGTCTTAGGAGGTTCTTAATTCATGGCTAGGATAACTTACTCTCTTCTTGCTCCATCGTGGCCATAGGTTCTCCCCATGATAGACCGTAAAGGTCACGTGATCGATACATGCGTGAACATAGCATAGACCATAAAGGTCACGTGATCGATGCATGCATGAACATAGCATAGACCATAAAGGTCGCATAATCTAACATAGACCATATAGGTCGTGTGATCGGTGTATACATGAACATGGTATCCTGCAAATCATAACATGGCGCAGGGCATCTCATCTAGGTGAGGGGAATGAGGCCAAACATGACATCCTGCAAAGCAAACACGGTGCAGGGCATCCCACCTAGAAGAGGAAAAAGGCCTCCTTAGAAAGCACCGCATGGTGGGAGTTACGAGCCACAATTAGACATGCTTAGAGTAATACCTAGCATTCTTGAGTTTTTATGTCTAAGGACTTTGGTCCTCATCTTTGAGTGGTACCTAGCATTCTTCTTATCTTGGTAGTTGTAAAGCTTGTTTGGTAATGTTCTTGGCTCTTAACCTTGTAAGTTTCTAAGGTTCTTATTTTCTTGAAGCATAAATTGTAACATGCATTCGTATCATATGAACCCATCTTAGCGTGAGTTGTTCTAGAAGGTCATAGATTCCTAGGGAGCTCTTTAGAGGGTTCTAGAAGAGTCTTGAATCTTGACACGTTTTCTTTAGGCGTTTCTTTAAGTTCCATCTTGGCTTATGTTCCAAACTTGCTCCAACCAACTTAAAATCTTGAACTTATCCTCGTGTCATATAAAATAGACCTTATAGGACATGGTTGGTGATTTGGAGCATATTTAGACCTTGAGCTAGGATATGACTTCTTGTTTTCAGGAACTAACCCTTAGAGGTTGTCATGTCATATATCGTGTTTTGGTCCTGAAAACACTTTCAAAGTAACCCTTAGTTTTCTCCCCATGAGTGCATAGGTGACATTATCATAAACGTGGCATCCTGCTGGCATATCGTGTTGCAGGGCATACCATTTAGGTGAGGAAAATAATAAGTTCATCATGGCATCCTGCACATGGTACATATAGCAGGGCATCTCACCTAAGAGGAATAAGGATCTCGTGGTAGACTTCGTGATGGGAGATAACAGTTACTCCAGGCATGGATCCTAGCAACTTGTTAAGCATACCATCTGCATTAAACTAGGTGTTTCCTTGTATTCTTGGGGATCCTAGGTTTATGCATAACATCTTGGGTCAAGCTTGGAACTTAAAGGTTCTTCTTAGGAATAGCCCAACGTGACCTTATACACTTTGAATCTGATCAGCAACCAAGGGTACCTACGGGGAATCTCTTATTTCATGGGTACCTCATTAGTCATCCTAGGAGGTAAAGTCATGTGGATCGTGATGTACATTTTTCCCCATATCTTGGTTTCGCTATCTAACGTTTCCCAATGATTTCCAAACTTCGTTACCGTATACATCATCATGAGATAAGGATTCATTCAACATTTCATAATGTTGGGAGGTCATTTAGGGCTTAACCCATAGTTAGTCTTCCTTAGGGGCATTATGGTCATTTTACCCCTAATTCTCGATTTAGCTACTTAACGAGTTCTAGTGGCTTTCAAACTTTACCACCTCATCAATCATCATACAATAAGATCTACCGTATAGTTTCATAGCATTTGGAGGTCATCTAGGTCATGAACCGTATATTATTTTAAGGTTCTTTAAATCCCAAGCAATTTGGTCGGTTCAGGGCCTTAACTTACAGTTCTTTGAGTTTTTCTTTCATAGATCCTTGTAATACTTGTTTTAGGGTTCATATGAAAATCCAAGTGATTCCTACAAGTATTTCTTAAGAAAAGTCCAAGGTGGCTACTTACCTCGTCGTCGACATTTGGGACCCCCGTTCTTGAGCTTCTGGTATCCGAATTACTTCACATTTTCTTCCATAGACTCCTTATTGTGTCTAGTTTCTGGAACCATAAGGTTTTTCATGTGAACTGGCCTAGAAGGGGATTAAAATTGAGAAACACCGAGGGAAGGTCAGATTTTGGGCTGACTGGCCGGTTCAGGCCACGTCATCGTCTTCTTCCTCTGGACAGGAAGAAGACGCCCGCGTCCTTTGCGCCGCCGTCTGAAAGTGACCTTCCACAGACCCGATATCTTCGTTTCTCCCCTCCATTTCTTCATGAAACTTAACGATGATGTTACAAGGAAGGGCTTGGGATTGATTTCATACCTTTTCGTGGATCATAGCCTAAGATACTCGCCTCCAAAGTTCGTCCAAAATCATTTTCCTCGCCGGAGCTAAAATAGGGGATTTCTTATTGGGTAGCCAATTCTAGGAGTTTTCAACGCCCGATTTCTTCATGGAACCTCTTCCATATTCTTTCCTTATTCTATAGGAATTGGTTTTGAGGAACGTCTTTGAGTGTGGGTCCTTAATTTCTAGAAATCATTCTCGGTATGCAACTCACTCGAAACGTCGGATTTTCGATTTCTTGGGTATCTTGTTCTATGACGTTTCAGCTCTCGATTCCTTCATAGGAATTGTGGGTAATCTTGTTTAGAAACTATATGAATAAGTTTGAGGAGGAATGGTGGAGAATTGCTCTCAAATTTGGAAGAAACCCGAGAGTAGGAGACCCACAATCTAAACGCTCATAACTTTGGAACGGGTGCTCGACCTTGCTCGAGTCTTGTTCCATATTGTTCGCCCTACTTCAGACTTTATAGGAGAAGCTTAAACCGACATTGAAAGCTCCAGAATCGTCGTGACTTGGAGATTGAACGTTCTGGATAATTCGTCAGAAAAATCCGTTCCAATCAGGGCTTTACTGACCTTAGTTTTGAATACCACCGTTGGATGTGATGATCTGTCAGTTTTCTTGATCTTATCCAAATTTGGGAAAGATCCAACGGCTGAGATTCGAGTTTCAGAGATATTTCTCAAATGGTCACTGTAGATGCTCTGATTCAGGGGCATTTTCGTAATTATCCATTCTTCCATGGGTATTATGGTAATTTGCCACTTTCCGAATATTTTAATATTATTTTTCCTTAAAAATCCATAACTTTTCTAAAAATCCTCTCAAGTTGGTCATATTTCCCTTCTTCAACATCTTGAAATTCCTTCTAGATAAGGAACTAAAAATCTGGGAAATCTTAATAATTGAAAAATGACCTTTTTGCCCTTTTCACTTACTTTTACTTTCCAATCTTTTTCCATAGGTCTTAAACTCCTTAACCTTAATGACTTGCTTGAGATCATCATCCTTGCTTAATTCTTTCATTTCTCCCCTTTTTAATCATTTAGGTCTTACATGACCCTTATTCTTGTTGGATCTAATTTCTTTCATTTTTGGGGTGTTACAACATCTACTCCTTACACTTACACGGAGACCTGCTGTTTGCTGCCGATTCAGCAGTGGATGGAACTGCAGGCAAGGTACTTAAAATCAACAAAATTAAATAAACCCTTGATTCAAATACTTGTGATGGTTATTATGAAGTGATAATGTTTCTTTTGCGTTTTTGTTTCAAATGTGAAAGACATTTTCGCTGTCAAACAAGACAACAGTGGGATCCTTTTCACCTGGAGTTGACATCCATCACATGGTTGTAAGCACCGACTTGTTGTTTACAACCTCGAGATTGGGCATGATTATAGAGGTCTTGTCGAAAGAAAAGTATACAAAAATTGGTTCAGTTAAATTAGGTAGTGCTAGTGGTAGCCACACAAAGATTACATACCTAACTAGAGATGATGATAGAGGATTGCTCTTTGTTGGAACCTCTAGCGAAAAGATACAGGTTTGTTAACTTCTCGTCTTCCGTTCATCGTTAATGTAATTTCGTTTAGTTGGTAATCTTACTCTTTATTTATCACGCAAAATGATTTCTACAATATGAATTATGTATCTCGCATATCACTTAGAGGTGCTTTAGAGGGAGAAATGAAGAAATATTTTATTTGTATTATATGACTAAGAGGTGCTTTTGAGGGAGAAATGAAGAAATATTCTATTTGTACTGCTACTTAGAGGTGTTTTAGAGGAAGAAATGAAGAGTATTCTATTTGTACAATATCTATAATGAGAGATGAATCTTGCACATTGACAAAATTTGTTTTATGAGAGTTTGTCTTTACACAAATGGAGCTCAAACCTTAACACAAATTTGTTTTATCCTTCAATTTATGGATTTTGAAATTAGAGTTAAACATCAGAGTCCTAGATCTCAGAGGCTATTTTTTTTTTATTACCCTATTTAAACACAATTGTTTTAAACCCTAACACAAATTTATTTTGTCCTTTAATTAGTGATCTTGAAATTAGAGTTAAACATGGGAGTCCCTAGATCTAAAATAGATGTTATTCTTTTTTTTTTTTATTCCCTATTTTGATTGCCTGTTCTATCTATTCTTTTTTTTATTTTACTGTCAGCACATTCTTCTTTTCATTTTCTATCGGTGAAGGCAGGTAAATAGGTTCAGCTTTACGAGAATGAGATCAAACTTCTTTTCATCTTCTTTCCATCCTCATTTTCTTTTCATCCGTTTTTCATTTTCTTTTTCTTTTTCTTTTCATTTTCTTTTCATCTTCTTTTTATCTTTTTTTTTTATCTTCTTTTCATTTTCTTTTCATCTCATCATCTTCTTTAAATTCTTCTTTTCATTCTTTTTTATCTTCTTTTCATTTTCATTTTCTTTTTAATTTTATCTTTTTTTTCATTCTTCTTTCCATCATATTTTTATTTTAATTTTATCTTTTTATATTCTTTTTATTTTGTTTTCATTTTCTATTTATTTCATTCTTCTTTTCATTTTTCATTTTCATTCTTCTTATCATTTTATTTTCATCTTCATTTTCATCCTCATTTTCTTTTCTTCTTCTTTTTATTTTATTTTCATCTTCTTTAATTCTTATTTTTATTCATATTTTCAATTTTTTTTCATTTTTCTTTTTATTATTCTTTTTCATTTTTCTTTGTATCTTCTTTTTATCTTTTTTTTCATTCTTCTTTTCATTTCTTGTACGTCAGGACGGATAAACAGGTCCAATTTTTCGAGAACGATATCAAGCTCATTTGTGCTTCTTGTAGAGAGATTTTCGTCCAGCAACCCAATTTGCTTGAGTTTGAAGCATTTGTGGTGACATTCAAGGTTAGTTAACTCATTTGTTAAGGCTTTTTGAATATGTGGGTTTACACCTGGTGCCCATTATTTTTCTTTTTCATTCCCTGTCCGTCTATTTTTCTTTACATCTTCTTCTCAATCTCATTTTCATTTTCATTTTTATTCTTTCTTTTAATTTTTTTTCATATCCTTTTCATCTTTATTTCATCTTTTTTCATTTTTTCATTTTTTCATTTTAATTTCATCTTTTTTTCATTCTTCTTTTAATTTTCTTTTCATTCTTCTTTTTATCATGTTTTTAATTTGTTTTCATTTTCTTTTTATTTTCATTTTATTTTTATTTCTTTTCCTCTTCTTTTTATTCTTATTTTGAAATTCTTTTAATATTTTCTTTTCATCCTTTTTTTCATTCTTCCTTTCATATTTTTTTTTATTTTCTTTTCATACTTTGTCCGCTCATTCTTATTTTCATTTCATGTCGAGGGCAGGTAAACAAGTCCAGCTTTCCGAGAATGAGATCAAGCTTCTTTGTGCTTCTTTTAGAGAGATTTTGTCCAACAACCCAATTTGCTTGAGCTTGAAGCACCTATCAATATTTGTGGTGACATTGAGGGGCAGTTCACTCCTTTACTTTTTTAATATGGTTTCCACCTAATGAAAATTATCTCTTTTTCATTCCTTATCAGCCTATTCTTTTTTCATCTTTTTTCATTTTCATTTTCCTTCTTTTCATTTCAATTTATCATCTTTTTTTCATTCTTCTTTTTATTTTCTTTTTATTCTTCTTTTCATCTTATTTTTAATTTGTTTTCATTTCCTTTTTATTTTCATTTTATTTTTATCTTCTTTTCATTCTTCCTTTTATTCTTATTTTGAAATTGTTTTAATATCTTCTTTTCATATTTTTTTATTTTCTTTTCATTCTCTGTCCTCCATTCTTCTTTTCATTTCTTTTTCGAGGGCAGGTAAACAGATCCAGCTTTCCGAGAACGAGATCAAGTTTCTTTGTGCTTCTCTCATGATAGATTTTGTCCAACAACCCGATTTGCTTGAGCTTGAAGCACCTATGAAGATTTGTAGTGACATTCATGGGCAGTTCACTCATTCGTAAAGACTTTTTGAATATGAGTTTCCACCTAATGAAAATTATTTCTCTTCTTCATTCCTTATCAGCCTATTCTTTTTTTTATCTTTTTTTCATTTTTATTTTCGTTCTTTTCATTTCAATTTCATCTTTTTTTCATTCTTGTTTTTATTTTCTTTTCATTCTTCTTTTTATCTTGTTTTTAATTTGTTTTCATTTTCTTTTTATTTTCATTTTATTTTTATCTTCTTTTCATTTTTCTTTTTATTCTTATTTTGAAATTGTTTTAATATCTTCTTTTCATCTTTTTTTTTCATTCTTCTTTTCATATTTTTTTTTATTTTCTTTTCACTCTCTATTCCCATTCTTCTTTTCATTTCATGTCAAAGCAGGTAAACAGGTCCAGCTTTCCGAGAACGAGATCAAGCTTCTTTGTGTTTCTTCTAGAGAGATTTTGTCCAACAACCCAATTTGCTTGAGCTTGAAGCACCTATCAAGATTTGTGGTGACATTCATGGGCAGTTCACTCCTTTGTTAAGACTTTTTTAATATGGTTTCCTCCTATTCTTTTTTTTTATCTTTTTTTCATTTTCATTTCAATTTCATCTTTTTTTCATTCTTGTTTTTATTTTCTTTTCATTCTTCTTTTCATCTTGTTTTTAATTTGTTTTCATTTTCTTTTTATTTTCATTTTATTTTTATCTTCTTTTCATTTTTCCTTTTATTCTTATTTTGAAATTGTTTTAATATCTTCTTTTCAATCTTTTTTTTTTCATTCTTCTTCTCATATTTTTTTATTTTCTTTTCATTCTCTGTCCCTCATTCTTATTTTCATTTCATGTTCGCGAGGGCAGGTAAACAGGCAGCTTTCTGAGAACGAGATCAAGCTTCTTTGTGCTTCTTCCATAGAGAATTTGTCCAGCAGCCCAATTTGCTTGAGCTTGAAACACCTGTCAAGATGTGTGGTGACATTCATGGACAGTTGACTGATTTGTTAAGACTTTTTTAATATAGGGGTTTCCAGTTAATGAAAATTATTTCCTCTTTTTCATTCTTTATACGCCTATTCTTTTTTTCATCTTCTTTTCATTTTCATTTTCCTTCTTTTCATTTTAATTTCATCCTTTTTTCATTCTTCTTTTAATTTTTTTTTCATTCTTCTTTTTATCTTGTTTTTAATTTGTTTTCATTTTCTTTTTATTTTCATTTTTTTTAATCTTCTTTTCATTATTCCTTTTATTCTTATTTTGAAATTCTTTTTATATCTACCTTTTCATATTTTTTTTCATTCTTTTTTTATTTTCTTTTCATTCTCTGTTCCCATTCTTCTTTTCATTTCATGTCGAGGGCAGGTAAACAGGTCCAGCTTTCCGAGAACGAGGGCAGGCAAACAGGTCCAGCTTTTCGAGAACGAGATCAAGCTTCTTTGTGTTTCTTCCAGAGAGATTTTGTCCAACAACCCAATTTGCTTGAGCTTGAAGCACCTATCAAGATTTGTGGTTGTTGTGCGCCGAAAGCGGAACAAATGTACTCACAACACCAAAGTTACTCAAGACATACAATATGACACTCAAAACTTGATGATTTCAACAGCAGAAAGAATGGCATTATATAGCCTTCTGCTAAACCTAAACATAAACTAACAAGCCAAAAAAAGACCTTGAGAATAGGTCTTGGTCCTAGAGAATAGGGCTTATGACAGTGTTCAACAATCTCCACCTTGTCATAAGATCTCCAAGTTGATAGCTAATTTGGTTGCTACCATGTCAACACACTACTCCCTTCCGACGTTGATGAAATCTAAACAATGCCAGAACTTTTCACGAGTGATAACCTTTGTCAACATATCAGCAGGGTTATCAGCAGTTCCAATTTTTAATAACCGAATATCCCCTTTGCTAATAATTTCTCGAATAAAGTGAAAACGGACATCAATGTGTTTTGTACGAGCATGATGGACTTGATTTTTTGACAAGCAAATAGCGCTCTGGCTATCACAAAATACATCTATATGTTCCTGCAAAATACCCAAGTCATTGATCAAACCATGCATCCAAATAGCTTCTTTAAAAGCTTCTGTTACTGCCATATACTCTGCTTCAGTGGTAGACAATGCAACAGTAGACTGCAATGTTGAACGCCAACAAACAGGTCCACCAGCCATAGTAAATAAATAACCCGTAGTAGATCGTCGCTTATCCAAATCACCAGCATAATCAGAATCCACATAACCAGCTACACGATTGTCAAGATTAAACATTTCTTGTTTTTGAAACTTAATACCAACATCAATAGTGCCAAGAATGTACCTAAGAATCCATTTTACAGCCTTCCAATGCTCTTTACCAGGATTATGCATATAACGACTCACCATGCTTACTGCGTGTGAAAGATCAGGTCGAGTACACACCATAGCATACATCAACGCACCAACAGCATTTGTATAAGGAATGTTCTCCATATACCTTTTGTCATCATCAGAACTTGGACACATGGAAGCACTAAGCTTGAAATGAGGAGCAAGTGGAGTACTAACGGGTTTGGTTGAATTATTCAAACTAAATCTTGACAATACCTTGCGTAGATATTGAGACTGAGTCAACCAGACTGTACCTTTTTTCCGATCTCGCTCTATCTCCATTCCAAGTATTTTCTTTGCATTGCCTAAGTCTTTCATTTCAAATGTTTTAGAAAGCTCATCTTTGAGCTTATCAATCTCCATCTGTCTCTTTGAAGCAATTAACATATCATCAACATATAAGAGCAAATAGATAAACGATCCATCATCGAGACACCGATAATACACACAATGGTCAAATTGACTATGAGTATACATATGCTCTACCATGAAATGATCAAACCTTTTATACCATTGGCGAGGGGATTGCTTCAGCCCATACAAAGATTTCTTCCATCTGCATACTAAATGTTGCTGTCCAACTACTTGGAAACCAACTGGTTGCGCCATATATATTTCTTCTTCCAAATCTCCATGCAAAAAAGCAGTTTTTACATCAAGTTGTGCAAGCTCAAGATTAAATTGAGCAACCAAAGCCAACAAAATTCGAATGGAAGAATGTTTTACCACACGTGAGAAAATTTCATTGTAATTAATACCTTCCTTTTGTGCGTAACCTTTAGCCACAAGTCGAGCCTTATAACGTATACCAGAAGAGTCTTCCTTTTTTGCAAAAACCCATTTACAACCAATTTCCTTCTTACCTTTTGGAAGTGGTACCAAATCCCAAGTTTGATTTATCTCCAATGATGCTATCTCCTGATTCACAGCCTCTTGCCAGTGTAAGCTATCCGGGCTCTGAATAGCATCTTTGTAGCTGTTAGGAACTCCATCAATCAAAGAGAAAGCATATGCTATCGTATCATCAAACCTTGCAGGTTTTCGAATTACCCTTCGTGGTCTATTCTTGGTGATTGACTCAGGTTCCTCCATTCTTTCATTCACAAGGCTTTGCTCCTCAAGACTTTGCTCTTTTTGTTCTAAGACATCAAAGTTATTATTTACCTGATCAATAGGTTCTTCGGTAGGAGCAACCACATCAGGAGAGAACACCACCTTCTCCACCTGCTTCAATGCCTCGTCATTATTTTCAATTTTCTGCAAAAACATTCCAGACTCATCGAATGTCACATCTCGACTATTAACAATTTTACTTGTTTCTGGACACCATAACCTATAGCC
>NC_036654.1:7052927-7061810 GCF_002806865.2 Cucurbita pepo subsp. pepo | reverse complement strand
TTTTCATTCTTCTTTTTATCTTGTTTTTAATTTGTTTTAATTTTAATTTTTTTTTATCTTCTTTTCATTCTTTCTTTTATTCTTATTTTGAAATTCTTTTAATATCTTCTTTTCATATTTTTTTTCATTTTCTTTTCATTCTCTGTCGCCATTCTTCTTTTTCGAGGGCAGGTAAACAGGTCCAGCTTTCCGAGAACGAGATCAAGCTTCATTGTGTTTCTTCCAGAGAGATTTTGTCCAACAACTCAATTTGCTTGAGCTTGAAGCAGCTATCAAGATTTGTGGTGACATTCATGGTCAGTTTACTCATTTGTTAAGACTTTTTGAATATTGGTTTCTACCTCATGAAAATTATTTCTCTTTTTCAATCTTATCCCCTATTCTTTTTTTCATCTTTTTTTCATTTTCATTTTCCTTCTTTTCATTTCAATTTCATTTTTTTTTCATTCTTCTTTTTATTTTCTTTTCATTCTTCTTTTCATCCTTTTTTAATTTGTTTTCATTTTCTTTTTATTTTCATTTTATTTTCATTTTATTCTTATATCTAAATTGTTTTAATATCTACTTTTTAATCTTTTTTTTATTCTTGTTTTCATATTTTTTTATTTTCTTTTCATTCTCTGTCCCCCATTCTTCTTTTCATTTCATGTCTGCGAGGGCAGGTAAACAGGTCCAGCTTTACGAGAACGAGATCAAGCTTTTTTTGCTTCTTCCAGAGAGATTTTGTCCAGCAACCCAATTTGCTTGATCTTGAAGCACCTATCAAGATTTGTGGTGACATTCATGGACAGTTCACTGATTTATTAAGACTTTTTTAATATATGGTTTCCACTTAATGAAAATTATTTTCTCTTTTTCATTTTTTATCGGCCTATTCTTTTTTTCAATCTTTTTTTCATTTTAATTTATCTTTTTTTTCATTCTTCTTTTAATTTTTTTTTCATTCTTCTTTTTATCTTGTTTTTAATTTTTTTTCATTTTCTTTTTATTTTCATTTTTTTTAATCTTTTTTTCATTATTCCTTTTATTCTTATTCTGAAATTCTTTTTATATCTACCTTTTCATATTTTTTTTATTTTATTTTCATTCTCTATCCTCATTTTTCTCTTTCGAGGGCAGGTAAACAGGTCCAGCTTTCCGAGAACGAGATCAAGCTTTTTTGTGTTTCTTCCAGAGAGATTTCGTCCAACAACCCAATTTGCTTGAGCTTGAAGCACCTATCAAGATTTGTGGTGACATTAATGGGCAGTTCACTCATTTGTTAAGACTTTTTGAATATGGGTTTCTATCTAATGAAAATTATTTCTCTTTTTCATTTTTATCAGCTTATTCTTTGTTTCATTTTCTTTTTTTTCATTTAAATTTCATCTTTTTTTCATTCTTGTTTTTATTTTCTTTTCATTCTTCTTTTCATCTCGTTTTTAATTTGTTTTCATTTTCTTTTTATTTTTATTTTATTATTATCTTTTTTTCATTCTTCTGTTTATTCTTATTTTGAAATTCTTTTAATATCTTCTTTTCAATTTTTTTTTTCATTCTTCTTTCTCATACTTTCTTATTTTCTTTTCATTCTCTGTCCCCCATTCTTTTTTTCATTTCATGTCCGCAAGGGCAGGTAAACAGGTGCACAGCTTTCCGAGAACGAGATCAAGCTTCTTTGTGCTTCTTCTAGAGAGATTTTGTCCAGCAACACAATTTGCTTGAGCTTGAAGCACCTATCAAGATTTGTGGTGACATTCATGGGCAGTTTACTGATTTGTTAATACTTTTTTAATATATGGGTTTCCACTTAATTAAAATTATTTCCTCTCTTTCATTCTTTATAGGCCTATTCTTTTTTTCATCTTCTTTTCATTTTCCTTGTTTTCATTTTAATTTCATCTTTTTTCCATTCTTCTTTTAATTTACTTTTCATTCTTCTTTTTATCTTGTTTTTAATTTGTTTTAATTTTCATTTTTTTTTATTTCTTTTCCTTCTTTCTTTTATTCTTATTTTGAAATTCTTTTAATATCTTATTTTCATATTTTTTTTTTATTTTGTTTTTATTTTGTTTTCATTCTCTGTCGCCATTCTTCTTTTTCGAGGGCAGGTAAACAGGTCCAACTTTCCGAGAACGAGATCAAGTTTCATTGTGTTTCTTCCAGAGAGATTTTGTCCAACAACTCAATTTGCTTGAGCTTGAAGCACCTATCAAGATTTGTGGTGACATGAATGGGTAGTTGAATTATTTGTAAAGACTTTTTGAATATGAGTTTCCACCTAATGAAAATTATTTCTCTTTTTTATTTTTATCAGCCTATTCTTTTTTTCATTTTCATTTTCCTTCTTTTCATTTAAATTTCATCCTTTTTTCATTCTTGTTTTTATTTTCTTTTCATTCTTCTTTTCATCTTGTTCTTAATTTATTTTCATTTTATTTTTCTCTTCTTTTCATTCTTCTTTTTATTCTTATTTTGAAAGGTTCTTAATTTATTTTCATTTTATTTTTCTCTTCTTTTCATTCTTCTTTTTATTCTTATTTTGAAATTCTTTTAATATCTTCTTTTCATATTTTTTTATTTTCTTTCCATTCTCTGTTCCTCATTCTTCTTTTCCTTTCATGTCCGCGAGGGCAGGTAAACAGGTCCAGCTTTCCGAGAACGAGATCAAGCTTCATTGTGTTTCTTCCAGAGATATTTTGTCCAACAACTCAATTTGCTTGAGCTTGAAGCACCTATCAAGATTTGTGGTGACATTCATGGGCAGTTTACTCATTTGTTAAGACTTTTTGAATATGGGTTTCTACCTAATGAAATTTTTTTCTCTTTTTCAATCTTATCCCCTATTCTTTTTTTCATCTTTTTTTCATTTTCATTTTCCTTATTTTCATTTCAATTTCATTTTTTTTTCATTCTTCTTTCTATTTTCTTTTCATTCTTCCTTTCATCTTTTTTTTTAATTTGTTTTCATTTTCTTTTTATTTTCATTTTATTTTCTTTTTATTCTTATTTCTAAATTGTTTTAATATCTACTTTTTAATCTTTTTTTTTAATATCTTTTCATATTTTTTTATTTTCTTTTCATTCTCTGTCCCCCATTCTTCTTTTCATTTCATGTCTGCGAGGGCAGGTAAACAGGTCCAGCTTTCTGAGAACGAGATCAAGCTTTTTGCTTCTTCCAGAGAGATTTTGTCCAGCAACCCAATTTGCTTGAGCTTGAAGCACCTATCAAGATTTGTGGTGACATTCATGGACAGTTCACTGATTTGTTAAGACTTTTTTAATATATGGTTTTCACCTAATGAAAATTATTTTCTCTTTTTCATTTTTTATCGGCCTATTCTTTTTTTCAATCTTTTTTTCATTTTAATTTCATCTTTTTTTTTCATTCTTCTTTTAATTTTTTTTTCATTCTTCTTTTTATCTTGTTTTTAATTTTTTTAATTTTCTTTTTATTTTTATTTTTTTTATCTTTTTTTCATTATTCCTTTTATTCTTATTCTGAAATTCTTTTTATATCTACCTTTTCATATTTTTTTTATTTTCTTTTCATTCTCTATCCTCATTTTTCTCTTTCGAGGGCAGGTAAACAGGTCCAGCTTTCCGAGAACGAGATCAATTTCTTTTGTGCTTCTTCTAGAGAGATTTTGTCCAGCAACCTAATTTGCCGAGAACGAGATCAAGCTTTTTTGTGCTTCTTCTAGAGAGATTTTGTCCAGCAACCTAATTTGCCGAGTCGAGATCAAGCTTTTTTGTGCTTCTTCTAGAGAGATTTTGTCCAGCAACCTAATTTGCTTGAGCTTGAAGCACTACCAAATTTGTGGTGACATTCATGGGCAGTTCATTGATTCGTTAAGATTTTTTTAATACAGGGGTTTATACTTATTGCCAATTATTTTTCTTTTTGATTCCCTATTCCCTATTCTTCATTTCATTTTTTTTTCATTGTTATTTTTATTTTCTTTTCATCTTTTCTTTATGTTTTTATTTTGTTTTCATCTTTTTTTTTATTTCATTTTCATTTTTATTCTTTTTTTCATTTTCTTTTTATCTTCATTTTATTTTTACCCATTTTTTTTCAATTTTTTTTTATTTTCATTTTCCTTTTATTTTAATTATTCTTTTCATTTTATTTTCTTCTTATTTTGTTTCTATTTCGTTTCATATTCTATTTATTTTCTTTTTATTTTGTTTTCATATTATTTTTGTTTTCATCATTTTATTCATTTTCATTCTTATTTTAAATTTCTTTTCATTTTCTTTTTATTTTATTTTCATCTTTTCATTCCCTGTCTGCCCATTGTTCTTTTCATTATTTTTTTTCATTCTGCCTTTCATATTCTTTTCATTCTCTGTGCGCCCATTCTTCTTTTCATCTTCTGTCCGCGAGGGCAGGTAAACAGGTTCAACAATACGAGAACGAGATCAGGCTTCTAAATAGATTTTCGTTCAGCAACCCAATTTGCTTAAGCTTCAAGCACCTATTAAGATTTGTGGTGACATTGATGGACAGTTAACTGATTTGTTAAGACTTTTTGAATATGGGGTTTCCATTAGTATAAATTTTCTCTTCTTTTTTCATTACTTTCAGCTCATTCTTTTTTTCATTTTCATTTTATTTTTATTTTTATTTTCATCTTTTTTCGTTCTTCTTTTCAATTTTTTTTTTAATTTTCTTTTCATCTTATCTTTTATCTTCTTTTTATTTTGTTTTCATATTTTTTTATTTTCATTCTTTTTTTAATTTTTATTTTAATTTTCTTTTTATCCTCATTTTCTTTTCATTCTTATTTTTATTCTTTTTTTGAATTTCATTTTATTTCTCTATTTATTTTTTTTCATTCTCTTTTCATTATTCTTTTTATTTTCTTTTCATATTTTTTTCATTCTTCTTTTCATATTTTTTTCATTCTCTGTCCGTCCATTCTTCTTTTCATTTCCTGTCTGCTAGAGCAGGTAAACAGGTACAGCTTTCTGAGAACGAGATCAAGCTTTTTTGTGTTTCTTTCAGAGAGATTTTCGTCCAACAACCGAATTTGCTCGAGCTCGAAGCACCCATCAAAATTTGTTAAAGCTTTTTGAATATGGAGTTTCCACCTAGTACTGATTATTTCTTCATTCTTCTATTCTTCTTTTCATTTCGTGTCCGCCCATTTTTCTACAGCTTTTTCCAATATGGCCAGTAAATTCTCTACCATTAGGCACATAAATTCAAGTTCCAACAACTTGCTCTTCCATTTACATTCTTCTTTATTCTNTTAATTTTTTTTTCATTCTTCTTTTTATCTTGTTTTTAATTTTTTTAATTTTCTTTTTATTTTTATTTTTTTTATCTTTTTTTCATTATTCCTTTTATTCTTATTCTGAAATTCTTTTTATATCTACCTTTTCATATTTTTTTTATTTTCTTTTCATTCTCTATCCTCATTTTTCTCTTTCGAGGGCAGGTAAACAGGTCCAGCTTTCCGAGAACGAGATCAATTTCNTATCCTCATTTTTCTCTTTCGAGGGCAGGTAAACAGGTCCAGCTTTCCGAGAACGAGATCAATTTCTTTTGTGCTTCTTCTAGAGAGATTTTGTCCAGCAACCTAATTTGCCGAGAACGAGATCAAGCTTTTTTGTGCTTCTTCTAGAGAGATTTTGTCCAGCAACCTAATTTGCCGAGTCGAGATCAAGCTTTTTTGTGCTTCTTCTAGAGAGATTTTGTCCAGCAACCTAATTTGCTTGAGCTTGAAGCACTACCAAATTTGTGGTGACATTCATGGGCAGTTCATTGATTCGTTAAGATTTTTTTAATACAGGGGTTTATACTTATTGCCAATTATTTTTCTTTTTGATTCCCTATTCCCTATTCTTCATTTCATTTTTTTTTCATTGTTATTTTTATTTTCTTTTCATCTTTTCTTTATGTTTTTATTTTGTTTTCATCTTTTTTTTTATTTCATTTTCATTTTTATTCTTTTTTTCATTTTCTTTTTATCTTCATTTTATTTTTACCCATTTTTTTTCAATTTTTTTTTATTTTCATTTTCCTTTTATTTTAATTATTCTTTTCATTTTATTTTCTTCTTATTTTGTTTCTATTTCGTTTCATATTCTATTTATTTTCTTTTTATTTTGTTTTCATATTATTTTTGTTTTCATCATTTTATTCATTTTCATTCTTATTTTAAATTTCTTTTCATTTTCTTTTTATTTTATTTTCATCTTTTCATTCCCTGTCTGCCCATTGTTCTTTTCATTATTTTTTTTCATTCTGCCTTTCATATTCTTTTCATTCTCTGTGCGCCCATTCTTCTTTTCATCTTCTGTCCGCGAGGGCAGGTAAACAGGTTCAACAATACGAGAACGAGATCAGGCTTCTAAATAGATTTTCGTTCAGCAACCCAATTTGCTTAAGCTTCAAGCACCTATTAAGATTTGTGGTGACATTGATGGACAGTTAACTGATTTGTTAAGACTTTTTGAATATGGGGTTTCCATTAGTATAAATTTTCTCTTCTTTTTTCATTACTTTCAGCTCATTCTTTTTTTCATTTTCATTTTATTTTTATTTTTATTTTCATCTTTTTTCGTTCTTCTTTTCAATTTTTTTTTTAATTTTCTTTTCATCTTATCTTTTATCTTCTTTTTATTTTGTTTTCATATTTTTTTATTTTCATTCTTTTTTTAATTTTTATTTTAATTTTCTTTTTATCCTCATTTTCTTTTCATTCTTATTTTTATTCTTTTTTTGAATTTCATTTTATTTCTCTATTTATTTTTTTTCATTCTCTTTTCATTATTCTTTTTATTTTCTTTTCATATTTTTTTCATTCTTCTTTTCATATTTTTTTCATTCTCTGTCCGTCCATTCTTCTTTTCATTTCCTGTCTGCTA
Organism: Cucurbita pepo subsp. pepo; assembly: GCF_002806865.2. Taxonomy (NCBI): domain Eukaryota; kingdom Viridiplantae; phylum Streptophyta; class Magnoliopsida; order Cucurbitales; family Cucurbitaceae; genus Cucurbita; species Cucurbita pepo. The sequence continues at coordinate 7,054,952 of NC_036654.1, read as the reverse complement.
GAGCAGGTAAACAGGTACAGCTTTCTGAGAACGAGATCAAGCTTTTTTGTGTTTCTTTCAGAGAGATTTTCGTCCAACAACCGAATTTGCTCGAGCTCGAAGCACCCATCAAAATTTGTTAAAGCTTTTTGAATATGGAGTTTCCACCTAGTACTGATTATTTCTTCATTCTTCTATTCTTCTTTTCATTTCGTGTCCGCCCATTTTTCTACAGCTTTTTCCAATATGGCCAGTAAATTCTCTACCATTAGGCACATAAATTCAAGTTCCAACAACTTGCTCTTCCATTTACATTCTTCTTTATTCTTTTTATTTTTCTTTTCATTTTCTGTCCGCCTATTCTTCTTCATTATTCTTCTTCTCATTGCACATTGTCTGCAGCAATTTCTTCTTCTTTCTTCTTTTTTATTATTTATTATTTATTTTTCTTTATTATTTATTATTTATTTTTCTTTATTCTTTATTATTTATTATTTATTATTTATTATTTATTCATTATTCTTTTTTATTATTTATTATTTATTTTTCTACATTCTCATTCATTCTTCTTCGTTCATTCTTCTTTATTATTCTTATTCATTCTTCTTCTTTATTCTCCTTTTTTATTCTTCTTTTTATTTTTCTTTATTCTTTATTCTTCTTCTTTATTATTCTTATTCATTTTATTTTTTATTCTTCTTTTTCTTTTTCTTTATTCTTTATTCTTTATTCTTCTTTCTTTTTATTTCTTCTTCTTTTCTTTATTCTTCTACATTCTTCCATATTCTCATTCTTTATCATTCATTCTTCATCTTTTTCATTCATTCTCTTCAATCTTCTTCTTCTCCTTCTTCGAAAATCTTACTGTAATATAAAATATTTGCACAATTTGAATTTAGATTTTGGATTGTTTTTCTAAAATTGTATATAGAAAAGAGATAACGTGGTTCACTCAACTAATTTAGATACAATTTTGTAAATTGTAAAAATATGAGGATGAGATTCTTCTCATCATTCTCTCCATTGTCAATGCCACTTTTCATTCATTTTATAAATTTGTGATTGTGAATCTGATTTCTTCCAATTGAATAAGTATTTCTTCTCCCATCTTCATCCATGTGAAAAATTTGATTTCTTCCAATTGAATAAGTACTTCTTCTCCCATCTTCTTCTTCCCTTCTTCTTCTCATTCTCTTCTTCTCATCTTCATTCCGCACCTTCTTCTCATTCTCTTCTTCTTCTCATCCAAGGGCAGCAAACGACATTGTAAGAAGCAGTAGAGAGCAGGGAAGGGAAGGTGTCAAGTTTAATGCATCCATGGGAAGAAAACTCGTGAATAAAGATAATTACAAGAGTCTTTAGGTCAAACATTCTGAAATCTTAGTGTAATATAAAATATTTGCACAGGTTTGAATTTAGATTTTTGATTGTTTTTCTAAAATTATATATAGAAAAGAGATAAGGTGGTTCACTTAACCAATTTAGATACAATTTTGTAGATTGCAAAAATATGAGGATGGGATTCTTCAACTCTAAAACATCTAAATTTTCATTCTCTCGAATCCAGAATTACATTTTGGACTCGATTGTTAATACCACTTTTCATTCATTTTATAAGGTTGTGATTGTGAATCTGATTTCTTGCAATTGAATAAGTACCATTTCTTATACTATGGTTCGAGAAATCATTCTCGGTATGCAACTCACCCGAAATGTCGAATTTGTTATCACTTGGATATCTTGTTATACGACGTTTCAGCTCTCGATTCCTTCATATAAATTGTGGGTAATCTTGTTTAGAAACTATAGGAATAAGTTTGAGGAGGAATGGTGGAGAATTTCTCTCGAATTTGGAAGAAACCCGAGAGTAGGAGACCCACAATCCAAACGCTCATAACTCTCAAATGGGTGCTCGACCTTGCTCGAGTCTTGTTCCATATTGTTGTTCCTACTTCAGACTTTATAGGAGGAGCTTAAACCGACATTGAAAGCTTTAGATTCGTCGTGATTCAGAGATTGAACGTTCTGGATAATTCGTCGAAAAAT
>NC_036654.1:6952519-7051927 GCF_002806865.2 Cucurbita pepo subsp. pepo | reverse complement strand
GTTAAAAAAAAAAAAAAAAAAAATAGTCGAGCTAGCATAAATGCACATTAAATCTAATTAACACGCGAATTGAATTAACAAAATAATCCAAAATTTTAGTAAATTTAACAAAAACAACTCGAATTCAAGGACTAAATATGTAAAATAGNACAAAAACAACTCGAATTCAAGGACTAAATATGTAAAATAGTTAAAATAAAAGGACTAAATACGTAAAACTGTTAAAATAAAAGGACTAAATACGTAAAACTGTTAAAATAAAAGAACTAAATACGTAAAATCGTTAAAATAAAAGGACTAAATACGTAAAATCGTTAAAATAAAAAAGACTGAATACGTAAAATCGTTAAAATAAAAGGACTAAATACGTAAAATGGTTAAAATAAAAGGATTAAATACGTAAAATGGTTAAAATAAAAAAGACTAAATACGTAAAATGGTTAAAATAAAAAGGACTAAATACGTAAAATTGTTAAAAGAAAAGGACTAAATACGTAAAATCGCTAAAATAAAAAGGACTAAATACGTAAAATGGGTAAAATAAAAAGGACTAAATACGTAAAATCGTTAAAATAAAAAGGACTAAATACGTAAAATTGTTAAAATAAAAGGACTAAATACGTAAAATGGTTAAAATAAAAGGACTAAATTGATAAAAATAAACCAAAAACAAGAAGGCAGATGAAACATGTAAGCAAATTTAGCGGATTTTGTTTCTAACATCTCCTTTTGTCGTATAATAAATATATTCCAAAAAGAATAATAATAATAATAATAATAATAATAATAATAATAATAATAATAATAAGAATGTAAATTAAAATTTGTAGCCCATTAAGAAGACCTAAGTTGATTAAGTATTGATTATAATATAAATACACCCTCCCACTCTCTTCCATTTCTCACCATTTTTGTTCTTAATTATTGCTCTTCACTAAGCTCCATCAATGGCGGCCTCCTCCTCTTCTTCTTCTCCTCCTTGTGGAGCTTGCAAGTTCCTTAGAAGAAAGTGTGTCAATGGCTGCATCTTTGCTCCTTATTTCCCCCACGACCTCGGCGCCTCCCACTTCTCCGCCGTCCACAAAGTCTTCGGTGCAAGCAACGCTTCCAAGCTTCTCGCTCACCTCCCCGTCTCTCACCGGAGCCTAGCCGCCGTCACCATCTCCTACGAAGCTCAAGCACGACTTCAAGATCCGATCTACGGCTGTATCTCCCAGATTTTCGCTCTCCAACATCAGGTCGTTTTTTTTCTCGCGTTATATGTTATGTAATTTACTGTGATGTCCCTGTTGGGGAGGAGAACAAAACCACCTTTTATAAGGATATGGAAACTTTTCCGTAGCAGACGCGTTTTAAAGCCCTGAAGGGAAGCCCAAAGAGGACAATATCTGCTAGCGGTGGATCTGGGGCTGGGACGTTACATTTACTTAACGTATACTCGAACGATAATTTATATAATCGAGCTTAGTACTCGTCGGGTTAACGTTTTTTTCGTGTTTTTCGTGATCGGTTATTCGAAACCCTAATTTTTGGAAATGTTATAGGTTGTGAATCTAAGGGCTCAAGTGGCTTATTTGAGAGAACAAGCAGCTCAAATCATTCTTAACGGCTACATTACAAGAAACCCTAATGAATTACTGTACGGAAACTCTTTGTCTTATTCCGATGAGGAATTGCTGGATCTTCAAACTTGGCTGCTGGAGGAGAGCTGCAGCACCGCCGCACCGGAGTTTGAACCTACGGCGGGGCCGTACGTTCAGATGGGCGTCGCCGATTCTAATCTCGCCGGAGATTTCTGCTGTTAAGACCGTCCGATATCTTCTCTGGATTTTCAGATCAACGGCTACCAATCAAATGGAAGTATGGGTGTTTTTGTGATAATTTGAATTTCTTCTTTTTTTTTTTTAATTGAATTTTCTGCTTGTGTTTGTGTGTGATAATTGTCTGTAAAATTAAATAAGAAAAAAAAAACCCTAAATATTGATAAGTATGAACCCTAAGACGTTTTATTATTATTATTATTATTATTATTATTATTATTTTAAACTAAGGTAATTATGCTTGGAATTTATGTATATAAATCATATTAATTTTCTTATAATATAGTTTATTTTTAGTGCTTTGATTTTATTGCATGTTATATAAGTATAAGCTTCGTGGAATAAATTTATTTCTTAAATTTCATAGCTAATTTAATATAATCATAGTATTTTCTTATAATTATTTCATGAATTAATATATGAGATATTTATAATATAAAGAAATTTAAATATATGGGAATTTTGTGTTTTTTTTTATAATTAATATCTATTTAATCTATAAACCCTAAAAATGTTTTTTTTTTTTTAATCTAAGATATAAATTACATATAATTAATTTTTTATCTAATAGATCAGTTAATTTTTAAATATTTTCGGTATGTTACAAACTTATTATATACAAAATTGAAAGTTTAGGGTAAAACTGAGTCATATTAGACACAAATTAAAAATTTTATGAATCTATCTGTAATGTCTCAGGCGGAATATTCGAATTAGAATCTGAAATCCAAATTTTGTACTTTATGACCTTGATTAGTGCCATAGGAGTCGGACTCGGTGTCAATGGCTTTGTGTTGAACTGGGTTTTGACCGAATAGAGCGTAGAGTCAATGAGTTTAGTCGAACAGCGTAACGAGTCTAAGGGCATAATCACCCTACGACATGATCGTGCACGCCAATTGCTCGTATTAAACTACTTCTAAAAGTGAAGTCTATCCCCTACCAAAATTGATCATTTCAACATGTTTTATTCTCGCTCTCATTCAGACGTGATCTTAGTTCATTCATGTATCTCTTCTCTACTCGAGTCATATTTAACTTTCTATTCACCTGTGAGATCCAAGCAATTTGGCTTCTACCGCTAGCAGTTTGACTTGGAAGCAAACTATGTAGTTTTGTAACCCTAAGTAAAACCTAACGCTCCCGTCAAAATAGAGTTTTTGTCGAGAATATTTTTATTCATTTTTCTACAATGTACAATAAATATAAGATAAAAAAAATTCAATATTTAATTTCAAAACTTATTTTCATTAAAAATAAATCAAGAACAAGAAATAAAACATGTCCTAAACAAATATTACCCAACACAATATGTCTCTCTGTTAAAAAAAAAACAAAAACCTAAATATTATCAAACATGTCCCAAACCATCTATGGATGGCGAATACTATATATATATATATATAATACCACTTGTCACAATTGCACTTTTGATGGCAGTAGACTTACGATTGTGTGACACTCACTTTTCAATGATAAGTGAGCTAAGTCAATTCGTTCTTGCGTCGCCTACGGCCAAGCAACGTATGCTCGAGCCTCTGGCCTCGGTTTAAGAGAACGTTTTAGAAAACGAGGGCAGAGAAAGTTTTTTAAAAGAGTGATTTTTTAAAGAGAGATTTTTGAAAGAGACATTATATAAGCAAGTAAAAGAGAAACAACAACGGCTCATCGTATATAACCTTCGGTAGGGAGAAGTTGACAACTATATATATATATATATATATATATATATATATTAATCAATTACAAACTTATAACCCTAATAACTTTAATTTCCTTAAGATTGTGAGCAAAATAAGCTACAATTGTACAAATATCCATTATTTATCATTTATTTTAAGAAATTAATGTAATGAGTGGATAATATAAGTACAAATTGATTATTTATCATATACTAATAATAGTAATATAAAAAATAAATTATATAGTTATTTAAAATATATTGGGTGGCCTTTATTTATTTATTTATTTATTTTGATAATAATAATAAGAAATAGTTGCAACACTTTATATTAAGTGGTGCATATGAAAAGTTAGTATTTATTGGCTCTCTATACCCATTAACAATAGTGGAATCATTAATCATTCTTCTCATAACCTATAGTATTAGGGCTATCAAAATATCAAATATTTTCTTGTTTCAATTTTTTAATTATTATATTATATAGTTTTTATTTCCATTAAAAAAAATTAACTAAATCATAAAGTTAGTGATTTCATCAAATATATTATTCTCTTTAATATATTAAATATGTGTTTTTTATATTTAAAATATATAATATTAAATATTAATTTCAACCCTTCAAAAAAAATAATTAATTAATTAATTTAATTCTCCTAGTATTTCTATGCGGAAGGAAGGAAACTTTATGTGATGTCCCACATTGGTTGGGGAGGAGAACAAAACACCATTTATAAATATGTGGAAACCTTTTACTAGGAGACGCGTTTTAAAGCCATGAGGGGAAGCCCGAAAGGGAAAGCCCAAAACAGACAATAGGAGACGCGTTTTAAAGCCATGAGGGGAAGCCCGAAAGGGAAAGCCCAAAACTATCTGCTAGCGGTGGATTTGAGCCGTTACACTTCATACAAAGTTATGCATGTAGACCATTATTACAAGTAAGTCGATCCTTAAAATTACAGGGTTTAGGGTTTAGGGTTTAGGGTTTAGGGTTTAGGGTTCGATCCAAAAAGTTAGGTTCATAGACAACAAAGTCCAAATCCAAACGGTTAGGCCCAAAAGCCATCGAAGTCCAAGTCCACATACCCATGAAAGCTAAGAAACTCTATTTCGTTTGAAAGGTTCGGAAGTTAAACACTCTCTCGTCTGTTTGAAAACGTGAAGATCTCGAGATAATAATCGACTCTTCACGAAGTTGAAGATCAATCTCGAGAACAATTTGCATAGCCCACAAAAAAAAAAAAAATCGTAGAACTCGTAGAAATTAAAACGGTTTACGAAGAAGAAAGATTAAATAATTATATAATAAAAGAGAAGTAAAACAAAATATATATTTAATGTTTTTATTTTTAAAAAAAATGGCTAAAAATTAATGGGGGAATATGAAGAATGTAAATAAAGCATGGTCGTGCAATTTTGTCGGAATTTGTAAGAATAATTGATGGGGCCAAATATATTTGAAAATAATTTTAATAATTAATTTATTGTCTCCTACTTTTTCAAGTACAAAATAGATCACTATTTCAACAACGAGACAAGACAGTTAGGTTGTGACACCCGAGTAAACGAACGGTACATAAATAAACTTAGGACTCGGAATTTGAATTCGGCACACTTGATAGTTCAAACATTCTCTTATATCCCCTACGACATGGTCACGTTACTTCCTCCTCATTTCTTAAGAGTGAAAACTATCTCCATGTAACTGTCCAAGCTCACCATTAGCAGATATTGTCAGCTTCACTATTTTAAACTCATCTATTAGAGAGAGGTTTCCACACCCTTATAAGGAATGTTTCGCCTCTCTCTCCAACCAATGTGGGATCTCACAATCCACCGGCACACTCAAATTATTGTGAGATCTCTCAGACGCATTAACTCACAGCGATAAACAACAGGCTAAAAACGGACAATATCTGCTAGCGGTATTTGGTAAAGAAAAAATCATTTTTAAATTTTGAATTTTAAATATTTATGTTAAAAAAATGAAAGATTATTATAACAAAAAAATTTAAAACCTTTTTTGGTTAATGATTGAGAGAAATATAAGCAAGAGAGCAGAAAGGATGAAGATGTTTCTAATTATTAATTAATTAATTAATGGTTTTATTACTTTGTTTATATTAAAATGTTGATTTGTAGTTTGAATAGGAAACATAGGAAATATTATTTTTCCCACTCTAATATTTTTTATAATTATTTTTTTTTAAATTCTGTATTTTAATTATCATATTGAAATATATTTTAATAAAAGTAAAATGATAGTTAATATTTAATATATATTTATAATTTAATAAAGAAAACAAAATATTTGAACGATTATGAAAATAAAATAAAATAAAATAAAATAGTCATAGAATCTAAGAGTTGATTTAAAAAATAAAAAGAATGTAAATAAAGCATAAAACTTTGTCTGAATTTGTAGAATAATTGATGGGGCCAAAGATTTAATGTTAAAAAATAAAAAAAGAAAGCACTTCTTTTTGTCATTCTCTTGGATCATCCAAATTGCATACTTTGTTGTCTCCTACTTCAACTACAAAATTCGTCACTTTTTTTTTAAAAAAAAGTAACGATATGAAGAAACCGGGATCTCACGTCCTTTTATGTTTGGTGACCTCTTAAATTTTTTTCTAGAATGCATGTGAGTAAGGACAAGAACCTCGGTTGGTCATTGGAGATAGTCTTCACTTCTAGAAACGAGAAGTAGGTAAAGTGACCATGTTACAGGAGTGTTCAGTGACGAACCCAAATTTCAAATTCTCTTAACATATGTAATTAAATGACCGGACTGTTGGGAATGGAGGGAGAAATCTCTCATTGAAATAGGCTATTATTACCGAATCAAATGACTAAATCTGATAGGACTAAATCAAATCTAATCCTAACCGGGACATCAAACCGATCCTATATTGGATTGATTTAGAGTTCCTTTTAACCTGGACGATAAAGAATATTTATATTTTGATAAGTTCATCTTCAGCAAGTCTAGAGACATTTAAAACCTCTCAGCCCATATAAAAAAAAATGGTAGCTGATATATATACTTACCAACACCAAATCATTCTTTGCTTCATAAGTTCTAAAAAATCAACGTAGCTATTTCAAATAAATAATTACCAAGGAAAAACTTCAAAGATATGTTAGAATTTGATTATACTCGGCATTCGATAATGTATTTAAATAACACATTTGAGACATGATTATAATCAAATCAATACAACTAAGCTAACTCGAGCAAAGCTCATTTAGTTCAAGGATATACCATCCATCAAGGGATCGCCTCTATATATTGTAATATATATTGATGTCAAAAATAAAATACAACCAAAAAAGCACATAAAGAACATATATCATAGTTGTATTTTCTTCATCGGAAACTAAACTTTCCATCTAAGAGAGTGAAAAGTACAAGGAGAAACTAGGATAGGATGTACACCGACCAAAGGAGTTAACTAAAAAAAAAAACTCCAAATGGCCAACAAAACAAAGGAGAAACTACATTCAGAAAAGCCTCAATATTTCAAGATCATAACATCCTCCCATTGTCGATCTCCAGTGTTCTCTATGTATTACTATTTAGATTTGTTATCTGTATTGAATTGAACCCTTACTATGCTCTCTTTGTGTAATTAGCCTAATAACAGATCTAAAATTGACTCATTTTTAGGCTACAATTACAAATGGTATAGGTGTTTATGAGAAAATACCTTCATCGTTGCATGACGGCAGGCCTTTAAGTACATCCCTCAAAGCATGGTAGTGGCTATCACATTTATGGTCCGAAATGAGGTTGCTTGATAGCACAATTTGCTGGAAATGTTCATCAGGATGCCGCTTCCACAGAGTGAAGTATTCGTATGCCTCTTCAAGATTCACATGCTTCTTCAGATAATAAACTGTCCCGGGTACGAATAGCTCCTCAGGAATTTTACATCTTGCGGCTTCATTTTGAGCTGTATCAGCTCTCTGCACCACAGCGGTAGGATGTGAAGGAGGAGGTCCAGAAGCCACATGAGACCCTTTTCCATAGCTATCATCTGTTAAAAAGGGAAGAAAGTGACTTATTGTGGGAAGGAGGTCTAAAAGCATTTGGAATTTTATTTAGAAAGGATGTTAGAATCATCAAAAGTGTGAGATCTCACATCGGTTGGGAAGGAGAACGAAGCATTCTTTATAAGAGTGTGGAAACCTTTTCCTAGCAGACGCGTTTTAAAAACCTTGAGGGGAAGCCTAAAAAGGAAAACCCAAAGAGGAGGCGGTGGGTTTGGGCTGTTACAAATGGTATCAGAGCCAGGTACTGGGTGATGTACCAGCAAGGAGGTTGAACCCTGACGGGGGGGGGGGGGGGGGGGNGAGTGGATTGGGAGGTCCCACATCGATTGAAGAAGGGAACGAGTGCCAGCGAGGACGTTGGGCCCCGAAGGGGGTGGATTGTGAGATCCCACATCGGTCGAGGAAACCTCTCCCTTGCAGACGCGTTTTAAAAACCTTGAGGGGAAGCTCGAAAGGGAAAGCCCAAAGAGGACAATATCTGCTAGGGATGAGCTTAGGCCGTTACGAAAAGAGAGAGTTCTTGATTTGAGCTTGGTTCTCTCTTTAGAAGGTTCATCGTTTAAAGACAAAATTGAGAATAGCCTTCAAAGATTTGGAACTATTTAGTTGAAAACGGTAAAACTGACATGGAATATTTACATTTGCAAGAAACTTAAATGGTTTAGAAAAAAAAGCATAAAAAAATAAGAAAATAAAAATACAAGGTAACAAGAACGATCATGCTTAGACTCTAGACGTTAGTTGATCAATTTGATGCAGATAGGGTAAAAGTAAGAAAATATTATGAATACACTGCTCGGTTAATCTTGCCCGATCTAGGACCAAAACTAACTGAAAGCCATTGAAACAAAATAATATTCAACTAATTTATGCCTGATGAAGATATTATGTAAACCTGAGAACGTGAGGATTGGCAGGGACAGCAAAATTTTAACAGAGCAATATTTGGTTTCTTTGCAATGAAGACGAAACAAACACAAATTAGCTTACACGGATTAGCTTACCGGAGGGTCCTTTCTTGCTCGTAAACTTTGCATAATCACCAAGTTTTCGAGCAACATCTTGTACTGATGTAACCACCTGCTTTGCATTTGTCAACAAACCATAGATATTTTTCCAGTCTTGTTCTTCAATCACACTCGTCCTGAATCAGATGGAACATAAAATTTGAGATTACCTTCCCCTCTAGCATGTTCAATAACAAGAAATCAAGCAAATGTTCATTTCCTCCCTACAATGAAATTCCTCAATCTTCTCCTTTTCATTTCTCAAAATAGCTCATGCAAAAACTAGATTGATGCCTAATCTATGCTACGTGTAACATCTTCGACATCCTCAAAGAAAGTTGAGGATAAGTTTCAAAAGGCAGCATTGACCATATATCTAAATAGTAACAGACGTTCTGCAATTGAATTGCAAACTTCAGACATCACAAGTTTATACAGCTACACGAGGCCGTTAGTACTCAAAATACTTGTACTATAGTTAAATTATAAGTTTTGGTTACTAAACTTTCATGACTATGCTTATTCAATCTGTACTTAAATAGAAGTAACTAGGTATGAGGGGAACCTTAAGGACCCATGAACTTTCCTAAATAGATACCTTACACTGAGGAAATGGAAATCGCACTTCTCAAACTAATTCCTAACTTGATTTATCAGCTGTAATACTTCTTATAAACTACTTGGTAATGTGCATTAGATAATAATACATATAATGACAAGATTGTAACCGACTGTATACATATTATCATCTCATGATCATTAAAAATGCTTTCCATATGTCTTCTTACACCTTCAACAACCATATTTATCTTAAGCACATCCATAGAAAATTAGCTTTAGCCTTTCACATAAAGCATAACAACTTACCAGTCAGTTTGTAGAATTTCAACCCTTAACTTTGTTAAAGAAGCTAGACTTAGTCTAGGGATAATATCATCCTGCCCAAGGTAAAATCAGAGCCTTCAAGTGAAGCAACATAATGAAATAGGAACTACCAAAATAAAACTAGGAGATTTTTCCTTAAAAATGATAGTTTTTTCTAGAATACATATGACATGAGAACTGCAAGTGGCAAACCTGCATCACTACAGTGGTAACATAGTCGGCACAACTCTCAGCAAGCTTCCTGGAAACGCAAGGTGGTGTTGCAAATCCAATGGCAGAAACAATATCAGGGCTAAATCCAAGCTCCTTGTTTGACTTTTTACGAAGCATTACAGCTAGTAACGAAGCTATAGCTCCACCAAGAGAATGACCCACCAGCCTTAACCTAAAACCCTGTTAATGAATTAGATACAGCCATGACAATGCTAGCATGGTGATATTAGAACGTAAGGATATGCTAAAAGAACTTTAGTAAACATAAATTACCACCTGATATTTCTTTAAGCATCTTCTTATCATTTCAATCTCATGATCAAGAAACCAGCGAGCAGATTCAGAAGTGCCAAAGTGTGTAGAATATCCTTCTAATGTCACTTCTTCATCACTTGAAGTAGTAATATCAGTGATGAGATCATATACTGAGTGAGTTCCCCGAATTCCAAAGATTACAAGTTTCTTTCTAGTATCGACCCCTATATAATAACCAGGCCTCATAACACTGGAATCTTTAATAAATTTCAATATGTTGGGCTCTCGAAGCATGGTGTTTCTTGCAAGCATAGCTGCGGAATCCTTATAACAACCTTTAGCTAGTTCAAGGTAGTAGATGAGGTCTTCGACCTGATTCACAAAATCATTACCTATAAGATCTTTAATTCAAGTGTATAAGGGTTTGAAAATTATTAAATTGAAAATAAAAAAGGAACATAAACATGATTTTAATGAGTCCAATTATTTTATAGGGAAGAAAAAGATGTGAACATATTACAATTGCATTTGAAGTGATCTGGACACCCTTAATGTCCGCCAATGGATTTGTTGAAGCCTGACGGAGATATATAAGGAATAATCCAATTGTGAGATCACTCAAGCTCCACTCCTGGATACCCATCTTACTCCGCTGGATACTTGCAATGATTTCTGAAACAGAACGACTTCTGGGTTGAATTTGATTTTGAATTCCATCCCCTGTATGTCACAAAAAACTTTATCAGCCTCCAAGACTATGACATAGACAGAGCCTGGAACTTTAAAAAGAAGATGAAAAAAGAAAAAATAAGTGCAGACAGTAAATTGTGATGCCACCATCAGTCCTAAACAAACAGAATCACATCAACAGAAAATTACAAGACAGAAAATTGTGCTTGTTGAGCAATAACATATTTAATCTGAACATTTTTTTGGACTCAAGCAATAATCAAATTAATGAAATGATGATTGCCCACAAGAAATATGAGAAGTCCAACTATAATATAAACAGACCTGATGACAGTGCCCACCTATACAATTGCGAAGCTGATTTGAGAGCTTTTGTCAACCATGCAAGCTCTAACCTCCGGTTACTATCACTTATATCTTCAGCATCAGAAAAGTACTTAGGAGTCTTAGAACCTTCTTTGCTATTCTTCTCCATTTCCGACCTTACAGAAACTTCAGGTAGAACTTCATTTTCTTTACGCACATTATTTTCCACCATATCTGCTTTTGACCTCTGGAGATGCATAAGAACGCTATTCACAGTTACAGAGCTTGCCTGCCACTTCTGTTTTCTGAGAGAACTTCTGGCAGAATCTGCAGGATTGAAGAGAAGACAATCCATGTAAGTACCATACCCCGTGTGAATTATAAAACCTCAATATTGTAGCAATGAGACTGTAAATTAATACCTAAGAAAGCCACTTTAAATTTTATAATCAAAGATAGAATTGTGGCAAGAACTATTTATCAATGTAAATTATAAGAACTAAAACCCCTGATTTTCAATACTAGATCATAGTTAGATTAAATCTCTAGACATTGCCTTCCACGAACAAATATCTACAGATTATCAATCCTAACTTGTAAAGGAATTGAAGAAGACAAAGGAACAAAAATCAGCATCAATTTTTCTTCTCAATGCAGCAAATAGATAGCGTAACAGATAGAACGCACAGTTCAATACCACATTTTCATAGAGTGAGATTCACCAAGAATCATGTAATGAAACCGCCAAAAACGCAATAGAACAAACAAAATCAAACAACCATTAAGCTTGCACTAATCCCACAATCTAGATTCAAATACAAGCATTCAAACATTCACGAATCAATAACAATTCAACAAATAACTAAAAGGAAATTTCAGTTACATAAGTTATGAAGAAGTCGCCTCGCAGTTCCATTAGACATGACGACGGCGGAGGGATTCAGCTGAGAAATTTTGTCGGCAAGAATTTGACGCTCAAGAGAAGAAGGATTGCGGCAGATCTTTGGCGGTTTTGTTACAGAGCCGTATGTCCAGAATTGACGAGAGGGAAGCCGAAATTGTTAAAGCTGATTATTTATACCACAAAAAATGCGCCAACGGGATTATTTATTTATTTATTTATTTATTTATAGTTTCATTAAATTGGAGTTGAAATGGGAAATTTTTGGTATTGTTTTTAATATTATTATTTTCATAAAATATTTCTACAAATTTCATTCATTAATTTTTTCATTTATTCTCGAACTTTAAAAAAATATTTAATAAATTCGCTAAATATTTTATTTTATATTTAATTTAATGTTTTATTTTAATATTTAGTTCGTGCAAAAACACATCATAGTTCAAGCCCACCACTAACAGATAAGGAATGTTAGGTTCCCCTCTCCTGACATTTTTGTCCACGTTACAGATAAACGTGCCTCTAATAATTTATATATTTCTACACGAGATGCACTAACATGAATCCCGACCTATGTAAGTTCCTATTTACTCTAAAAAAAACTTCATAGTCACAACATTATTACAATTTTGCCCTTTATAATAGACACCGACTTGCCTAAGCATATAGGGGTCGTTTTATCTCTAAAACTCTTAGTTAAAAATATTTTGATTTTTCTTAGGGTTTTCGCATATTCTTACCATCTTGGTTCCGGAGCATATAAGTACTCACTTCGGTGGGTCAAGTAGGAGATGAAAAGTAAGAGTTTTACATTAGAAAGTTTACTGTGAGCCAAATCTCGAGAAATTGAACAACATAGAAAAACAATGGAGAGAGAATCGATCTAGACAACTGGACAAACAACTCGACGAGTTATCAAACCCTAAAACGTAAATCACTGTTCCTCCTCAAATAATATTTTTTTAAATATATATATATATATATATATACACGATTTACCCGTGTCTAATCATTTATCTATGATATAAATGAACACTTCATACACGAAAAAAAAACATAGATCGTTTTTAAATTTATTTACAATTACCCAGAAGTAAAAGGGTAAAATAGTTAATAACTCTTTTCATAATATATTATTTTGGTAATATACTTATTGAAAAATATTCTCTTTACTTTAAAAATAGTATTTTAATTTCATATTATTAAAAAAAATAAAAATAAAAAAAAGCTCTTTTTTTAAATATGCATTAGAAATTTCTTTAAATATTATTTATTAAAAAAAAAAAACNTTTTTTTTTTTTTTCTTTCCAATAATTCCGTACATTGTGTTCTCTGTGGATGGATTCTTTTCCTTGCTTCTTGATTTCTGTGTTCTTTTGTTAAACAGGTTAAACTTGAAAGTTCTTTTTTTTTTTTTCAGATTCGTTACGAGGTTTACTTTACCCTGCCCTTTTTGACTGGGGCAAATATTTTCTCGTCCTGCAATTTTTGTGTTTCTTCGAATTTATTGGCTTTCAATTTATATGGAGTACTAAAAACTCGACAGCCACTATCTAACCAACCTTGTGAACAAGCCGTCTCACTAAAATTTTACAAAAGAATGTAAACAATTGTTGTTGATAGCCGAAAGTTACAGCAGAAGTTCTACCCCCCCTTGAACGAATCTATTAACTTTTCTTTTTGGGTTTCCATTACCAAAAAGCTTTGAAATTATTCCCCGCCAGTCTCGTTCTTTTAGAATGGGGATTTGTGTTCTGTATAGTTCGCAAAGATTGTTTCTCGTTTGAAAAAAAAAAAATCTCAGTTTACCTTTGTTCTTTTTTGGGCTGGTTGCTAATGAAGCTTTAGACAAGTGAAAAAGGTACCTATGTCTGCACTATTAAACAAATTGAAGCAGTTAGGGACGTAAGCATGAATTCATGTTAATTTTCCTGTTGTTCTAATGCCACTGTAGTCTTTGTTGCACCCTCTCCTTAATCAGGGAGTATGGATGAAGATTGTACAAGGAGTTCATTGAACCAAGGAGTGGAAAATCTCTTGGCTCCCCCAGGTTTTATTTCTCGAAGAGCCTTCAGGCTGAGGAGGGTGGAACAAAATGAGAATGATGGTTCAATTCAAACAAAGAAAACAAAAATAGATACTTTGTCCAGGAAGATTGACATTGATTTGGTGGAGGCGACTTGTAGGCAGAGACCATGGATACTATTTAACCAAAACAACGAGGATTCCTTGGAGTTTGAACCTATGCAGCATGACGTGGTGAATTATTTTATTCTTTTCAGTTTGTCCTCTTTTTGGAGTGAAATGTTTCAGTTAATATCTAATGTTCGGTACCTTTTATATGCAACTTAATAATAGATTTATTGGATCTGGGACATACTGGGTATCTTGTTTCATGCGGATATTATATTAGTTATATAAATACTTTTAATTAACTTGATTATGATGTGCTATTAAGTTGACTCGTTAATCGTTTCACATATATTAATAATCATATGCTTCCCACAAAATATTACCTTTTAATCAGATCTTTTTGTATGCTACTTGAGTTAATGAAATTTGATTTTTCAATGAAAAAACAGTGTGTTTCAATACTTGCTTAAAACATGTAGGATAGTATTATTTAAAATTTACAAGTGATTTTTCTTATTTTTGTAAATTAAGAAAAGTAGCCGGTAACTATTGATAACTCAATATAGAATTTTCCATTTTCGCAATTGGTTCAGGATCTCCCTCCACAGTCTGACCTTCCAAAAGGGGTAGCACATGGATGTCCGGAATGTAGTAACTGTCTGAAGGTTAGCCTCAATCCATTGGTTGAAATTTGAATGAAGTTTGTTTCAAAATTTTCTATGAACTTTATAACACCAAACCACTATGTGCTGAAGTCTACGTTAACTTTCTGGAATAGGTCACTGCAAGGTGGCATCCTGAGGATGCAAGAACAAATATTCTTGACGAGGCTCCTGTTTTTTATCCATCAGAGGAGGTGTTGAGCTGTAATGAATGGAATTTACTTTTTTCACTGTTTATAGTTTTTTAGTAATTGTGTTTTCTAATACATAAAGGAGAATTTTCTATTTATGTTACTGAAAATTGTTCCTGCAGGAATTTTCAGATACACTTAGCTATATTGAAAGAATACGTTCAAGGGCAGAGTCAAGTGGAATCTGTCGCATAGTTCCTCCTCCATCTTGGCTGCCTCCATGTCTTTTGAAGGAAACGGAAATTTGGGAAGATTCTCCTTTCTTAGCCCACTGTCAGCGGATTGACGGGATTCAGAAGGATTATGCTTGTGGTCGACTTGCTAAACATAGTAAAAACATCACGAATAAGAGGAGAAGGTTAGAGTATGAATGTGGTAATAGATGTTTGAAGGATTCGGATGAAAGTTGTGGTAGTGATAAGAAGGGCCCATACTCAGAACTTGGTCAAGAGTTCACTCTCAAAGCGTTCAAAAGCTATGCAGATGACTTTAAATCCCAATATTTCAGCAGTGGAAATAAGGTCACAAGTACAGAGACAAAGTCATCCATGCTTCAAGAGCAGTGGGAACCATTGGTGGATCAAATAGAGGGTGAATATAGACACATTGTCGAGAATCCAACTGAACAAATCGAGGTAACAGATTATAGATTTTGATTCCAACTTTCTTCAGTCAGATAAGCTTCACTTTGTTGATCCTTCTGTATGATTGATTTTAGGTGCTATATGGTGATAGTTTGGGTAGCCCTTCACTTGGCAGTGGATTTCCATCATCACCATCCAGTCCTATTGAACCAGGTCATGTTGATCACATGGACTCTGGATGGAACTTAAATAATTTACCTAGACTACCCGGTTCACTTCTTTCTTTTGATAGCTTCAAGACATGTTCTATTTTATCGCCTCGAGTTCACGTGGGAATGTGCTTTTCTACAGCTTGTTGGGTAAGGGTACCAGAATTTCTGTTTATTAGTAGAGGTTACGCTTGATTACTTTTTAGACGAACAAACTTTTTATGTTTTAGTTTTATGTGAAGAGAAGGAATTCCATTTTTCAGTTTCTTTTTCTTGAAGAGATTTCATAATCTATTTACTGTTGCTCATTCTGTTTTTCAATTATTACTTGGTTTTGTTTGCTGTTGGGGGTAGAAAAAAAGAAATGACTTCTTATGGGACATATTGATCATCATGCCAACTGGAAGTATTTTATGTTACTGTCTTGTACTTATTAATATAGTTGTACATTTTGAGGAGTAATATATGTTGTTGCACTTTTTTTTTTCCCTATTTTAAAAACAGCGAGTTGAAGAACACCACTTACCTTTGTTATGTTACTTGCACTTGGGAGCTCCTAAAATATGGTATGGCATTCCAGGAAGATACATTGATAAATTTGAGGTAGCCATGAAGAGCCTTCCAGAAACTTTCGTGGAACAGAAAAGATCCCATAGAGGAATGGTAAGTAATGACATTCTCACGTTCATCATTCAAGAAGGCGTTGTATTGGATTTATGTTTAGCTGTTTTTTTTTCCATACCATTAAGTTCTATAGGATCGTATTTGTGAATGAGTATGCTCATAATTTCATTGTCATATTTCATGGTATATCATAATAGTACCATGCAAGTTTGTATTCAAATGTTTTTAATTCACTTTATCAAACAATGAGACTGTATTTTAAAGCATGATTTGTTCATTCCAGTGCTTGATAAAGATCTCACACCTACTCGAAGAGTCACGTTACATTTCCTTGATAATACAGGTCAGTCAACCATCAATTGCCACATTGAAGAGAGAAGGCATACCAATTTATCGTTGCATTCAAAATCCAGGAGAGTTCGTTCTTGTCCTTCCAGGAACATGTCATTCGGGATTTAACTGTGGCTTTAGTGTTACTGAGGAAGCGAATTTCGCCCCTCTCGACTGGTTGCCTTACGGTTATAATGCTATGGAGCTCTACTCTGTAGAGAGAAGAAAGACATTTGTATCCTTTGATAGGCTATTGCTTGGAGCAGTCATTGAAACTGTGAAGGCGCAATGGGAGCTCTCATTATGCAGGAAGGATACCAGTGATAATTTGCGATGGAAAAATGCCTGTGGAAAGAACGGGATATTAGCCCAGACATTCAAGGTGTGCTTATGATCTCTCTATCACCAAACTTTACTTATTTAGGTCTTGATTATTTCAATAATCATTTGGTTTTGATAATTAAGCTTATAAACACTACTTCCACCTTGGGTTTCTTTGTTTTGTTATCTACTTTTACCAATGTTATCAAAATTCAAGCCAAGTTTTAGAACTAAAAAAAGTAGTTTATTTATTTGGAAATTGGCCAGCTCAAATATTTTTTTATGAAAGGTGAAAACCATTGCAAAGAAATGGTGGGGAAACCAGTACAACTTTCAAAAAATCAAAAATAACAAGCCAATTGGCTTAGGGTTCTTCCTGAACATCAATTTGTTTGGGGAAATTTTGCCTTCTTCCCAAGTAGTTTCCCTTTTAAGCCATGTTTTTGTATCTTAAGTTGCGCATAATTATATTTTATGTTGCTGAGATTTCCCTTTTGTGCTGTTTCAAACTGTTTAGCCATGATCTCCCCTTTGTGCAGTCTCGTATCACAAGTGAAGGTCTCAGGAGGGAGTATCTCACGACAGCTTCACAGGTGCGGGAAGTAACCGAAATTTTTGATGCTGTCAGGAAGCGCGAATGCAGCATTTGTCTTTATGATTTACACTTGTCTGCAGCTGGTTGTTCATGTTCTGCAGATAGGTACTCTTGTTTGAATCATGCTAAGCAACTCTGTTCTTGTGCTTGGGGCGACAAATTCTTCGTCGTTCGGTACAAAATGGGCAGCTTAAATCTTCTTCTTGAAGCCTTGGAAGGAAAATTAAGTGCAGTCTATAAATGGGCCAAAGAGAATCTTGGACTGGCTGTGCATTCCTATAAGAATAGTTCACTGCAATCTCACCCTCCAGACAGCCCACAGTCTTCGAAAAGCCATCAATCCGAAGATGCAGAGACCCCAAATGCTGTTAATAACTCCATTCTTAGGATTAAGGCAGAGATTAAGGCACGTCTTCTCCAATCAAAAACCTTGAAGCATTCGAAAGAAACTGAAACTATGATAGAACCCAAAGATGCTGTTAAAGACAATGGCATTCTCACAAATTCCTGTTCTAGTATTCCAGCTGACAAAGCTGTATCTAAGCTACAGCCAGTGAGTTCGAATGAGCTCAAAGGAAAGGAGGATAGATCAACTCCAGCAGTAGTTTTAAATGAAAGAAAAGATGGTTTAACCTTTTCACTGAATTTGGAGTCTTCCGAAATCTTATCTGAGAGCTCGACCTCGAGCTTCTCAGAATCCGATGGTTACTGGTCAGATTCTGACTTTTAGATGACTGAAAAAGGGCTTATTTCATTTCAGCTTCGAATTTTTTAGAAGTCAATACTTCCAAAGTAGATAGCCGAGCAAGATTGTAGAACTCCACTCAAGGGAAATTGGCTGGTTCAGAGCAGATGGTACCATAGGATCTCTTATCCTTCTGAATGGCAATGAGTTGAAGTCAGGGCAACAATGAAGGTGCGTACTCGGCATAGATCGTAGAAGAGTTAGAGACCAAAAGAAAATACAAATTTTTTGTTTGTTACATTTAGTCAATGAGCATTCATTAGTTGTCCAAAAAATGTAACATTTCATTATTAATTGCGAGCATTTAAAAAGAATCGTGATTCCTATGCTGATGAGTGTTGCTGAAGATTGAAAAAAGTGGATATTGTACTTGGAAATGATATGTCATAATGGAATTCTCAAGGCACCTCTATCGGCCATTCATTCGAAACTATGCTATGTTTATTGACTTTTAACCACTCGTTTTCTATTTAATATTATGAATGAAGTTGTTGAATCCCCACTGGTTTTGATCTTTAACCCCACAGTTTGCTATTTTAGACTCGAAAGCACTTACGACATGTCTTCTTTTTTAACACGACTATGTCAAGCTTGATTGTGGATTCCACGAGTTTTTCCCCCTCTCTAGTATGATTACAATTCCTTGATATGTGCTGATAATTCAAATTTGGATATTACCCAAGTTTCGTGACATAATTGATACTATGTCAAGCTTGATTGTGGATTCCACGAGTTTTTCCCCCTCTCTAGTATGATTACAATTCCTTGATATGTGCTGATAATTCAAATTTGGATATTACCCAAGTTTCGTGACATAATTGATACTATGTCAAGCTTGATTGTGGATTCCACGAGTTTTTCCCCCTCTCTAGTATGATTACAATTCCTTGATATGTGCTGATAATTCAAATTTGGATATTACCCAAGTTTCGTGACATAATTGATATCTTATCTTTTAGATCATATAATCATAAGATTAAGCAATACGATTACATGATTAAGTGATATTACGTCTTCATATAATAATGAAAACAAGTAGATTTTCGAATCGAAGCTAATAGACTCAATTTTTTTGATCCAAAGGTTGACAAGTAATCATTTTATTGCTTTTTTTTTCCCTTAAAAAGCCATGAAACTGAATAAAGAGTAAAATCTTGTAGAACAAAGAAGATTGGAACCCATTTGGAACTGAATATCCCCAAATCCATCGAAAAAAATAAAAATTTGGGAGTTCACCTGCAACAGCCCAAGATCTGATACTATTCTCTCTTTCAGGCCTTGTGATTTTTCGCCATCTCGTCAACGTCCAGTTCAATTTCCAATATAGGTGAATCCCTTTTCATGCTATAATAACTAGTGAAAGCAAACACAACTCAGTCAGTCCCAACAACAACAATTCTGCACTTTTTTTTATAGAGAGAATGGTGTGGCTAACCTATTCTGCACCGGGCCATGATCGACCGCTGTTCGTAAGCAATATATGGCTCTGCCTACAATGTCCGACATTGGTACCGGACCAAATGTTCGGCTGTCGTATGCTTCCTGCCATTTGATGTATGAGAGGGAAGGGGTAAGTAAAAAGAAACTCAAACTGCACCACAGTAGAACAGGATGGCTTCAACTACAGCAGAATTATGGTAATGTCATTGGATTGTACCTTGGGCTTCAACTTCTCATTTTCGGCCAACAACCAGCACTCATCCTTCTCAAGGATGAAAGGCTCATCCTTCTCATCAGTAGACAACATTTCATACCCTTCAACTGCAGCCAATCTTCTGACAAGATAGTTCTCTGGTTTCTCTGGCTCCTTTACGACCACGACGTCTCCAACAAAAACACTCCTGTGTCAACAAACAAGTATCTCTGCTGTTAAACAAGGGGAATGGTGAGTATAGGCTAAAAAATATAGCTTTGAAGTAGGGTCCTAATTTGTATGTTATAGGAGCATATACATCATACAATGACTCAATTCTAAATTCTACTCCATGAACCATAAACAATTCTCATTCATAACATGTACTTGTACCAATAGGAAATACCTTTTTCTTCCCTCTTTCTGAGTTCTATGCCCTATCCTCCAAAAAAGGATAACTTGTAATGGGGGTGCCCATTGCCGATAGTTCTATGCCCCATCTTCAAACCTTGGATTCGGTAATCAGGAGAAGAGTATTTGTTAACACCTATTATGATACATCAAACCCTAGGCAAAAACTTTGTTTCCCAACCAAACCACTTTCATTTTGGGTGCTTATCCAATTTTAATTGTGAATGACGTTACTGATGAGTGGGATGTAAGAGGAAGGAAGAGATGGTGTCTGAGCTCAATATTTAAAAAGCGTCCCACCTTGGTTGGGGAGGAGAACAAATCACCATTTATAAGGGCGTGGAAACCTTTCCCTAGCAAACGCGTTTTAAAGCCTTGAGGGGAAGCTCGAAAGAGAAAGCCCAAAGAGGACAATATCTACTAGCAGTGGATCTGGGTCGTTACACTATGATAAGGTAGATTGAGATTTCGTTGAGGCTATCACTATAAATGAGGAGGTTAGATTCAAGGCTGCAATTAAGACGTCACCTATTATGTGCATGTTGGTGAAAAACGGAGAGAATCAAGCAACTAAAGAGCTGGATCGTCCCTTTTGTTTTCTCTTGGTGGTTAATTGATTGTCCAAAAACGAATAAGGGAGAACCACATCGAGGCTTCTCAATCGGTAAATGTGGAAGTCATATTGCTAATCTACCAAAGAAAAGTGACATCCTCTTCTGCTTGGTAGTGGAAAAGGAAAAAATAGTTAACAATCTTCCTAATCTAGTAAGAGCATCCAACAAAGTTACGAAAAGGTTCTCCAATTGGATGTAAGAGGTGAGACTATATTTGCAAAAAGAAGAGGATTCAAGTTAGAATCTAAGGGAGAAGTTTAGGATGAACAGAACAGTAGCTGGAGCTAAGTTTTCAAAAGGCCTTTTTAAATTGGGAGATGGAAGGTGGGCAACCCTGGTGATAATCTCCTTCATAGCAGAACTCTATGTTCAGGGAGTGGGAGTTTTGGAACAAGAAGGCACCAGTTGACTCAAACAGCTGTGAATGCAATTTTTTTTTTTTAACCAGAAACAAACTTTACACTGATCGATAAAAATATAGAAAACAAACAAACAAAGAATGGTTTATAAAGTATGATATGAGGCAAAACATAAATAAAGCATTGAAAAACTCGAAGGAAAGGTCAAAGCATTCGAGGTAATTGGAGAATAAATTCGTATTTTCAAGGCCAAAACTAACTAAACCAGTGCCTGCCTGCATCTCCTTCCACTCTCTCTAACCAGTTCTTTGACTAGTGACCAATATTCCCTTAATACTCTGATAATATTTCTAGCTACCCCGGTAATATTCCTACGATCATCCTATCACGACCTTATTTTGAAAATATCTTTGAATGTGGAAGGCTCCAAAGAAGTGTACATTCTCTCTGAGACCTCCCTAGATCTCAGTGGCTTAGACACAAATGAAAAATACAGCAAAGACATATCCTCAGCTACCTTGACTAAAAGTGATGCTTCCTTCACAAAAGTAGTCTAGAAAACTCAAACAACCTCCTTATCTTTTGTCCTTTTGGCCAAACTTATTGAATCTTTTTACTAATAAAGGCTCTTCCTTAGATACACTCGAGAGTTGATCGCCAAATACTTTATATGTTGTGCTTCGAAATATTTGGTCGGATTGCAGAGGTATGATTTTTTAAGAGGAAGATTATATGCAATACATAACTGCTACTTTTACACCATCTGATGTATAAAGAATAAACTAAAAACTATTCCTGGACAACTTATCAAGGTGGTAGTCACACTAAATAATTGATCTTCAAGAACAAAAGACGATCAATCAAACGTGGAAATTAATTTACTTTATTCTTCTCCACATCCATATTTATAAAAATTACTACGTTTGTAATCATACCCCCTTCGAAACTCATTGGTCAATGAATTATATTCTCCTTTCTTAATGAAGTGTGTTTCTCGCCAATTAATAACAATAGCCACTGAAGTATAAAAGAACGGAGTAGAGGACTGACTTCACTTTATTCA
Organism: Cucurbita pepo subsp. pepo; assembly: GCF_002806865.2. Taxonomy (NCBI): domain Eukaryota; kingdom Viridiplantae; phylum Streptophyta; class Magnoliopsida; order Cucurbitales; family Cucurbitaceae; genus Cucurbita; species Cucurbita pepo. Next base: position 7,029,639 of record NC_036654.1, on the reverse strand, counting down.
GATGATCAATTTAAATTGAGGAAATAAATTAGAACTAAATCAAAAGGACCAGATTAGTAAGCATTTTAAATCTATGACAAAAATAGGAAACTTTGTTGCAGAAAAAGAGAATATACTATTTTGTACTAAGAGGAAGACAAAGATTACGTTGGGTTTGCCACAGGTAATTTGCGTACGAGAAGTGTTCCTCCTGTCTCACCTACAGTTGGGGCCATCTCCACTCCTTTAAACCAGTGTAGGTATGTGAGCTTTCCCTGAAGTAAATTCTTCCAGACAGCATCACCTACTTCTTTGTCAGTAATTTGACCTCCCTTATAGTTCTGCAGCAGAGTAAAGATTCTTCTTTTAATTGCTTATATAAAACAGTTGAAAGGTTTGAATGGTTAATACCTCTCTACTTTTTTCTCAATCAAACACTTCTTAGAGTTCAAAAATTTCCTAGCTGAGAACCAAGAAGCTAACCAAGAGAGAACTACAAGCTAACCCGGAAATGAAAGAATATGCACAAAGAGATAAACCATGTAAAGATTTGCTAATAGAATAGAGAAATCAGAAGATCAAAGACAATCCGGCGAGGAAGGTATGAATATTCAAGAACTGGCATTGGCTATAAACCATTTGCATTTTCTAGCACATAGTTAATTATAGAGTCCCAGACTCCCAGCAGCTCACACTCATTCAACATAGAAAAAGTCATGGTTGGCTTCAACTTCTCAAACATTGGAAATATGATTCTATAAGAAACTAAAAGGAACACTCATTCAGAAAAAGGAAAACAGGTGATATACTTCCTCCCACACTGCAGCCAAAAGAGAGAACAAAAAAATTTACTATCTTCAACGCGCATTGCCCGGACAAGGTCAATCGAAATGAGAGAAAAACAGATGATTCTCAGCATAGAGTGCTAGAACACTCTTAAAAGGTCTGATCAGTAGAAAAAAAGGGGAGTAACTTTATGTAATTTTTTTAAAACAAAAAGTATAGAGGACTACAACAAAAGGCCAAGAAACCAATTATACACTGGAATACAAAGAATTATTTTTCCCATTTGAAAGACTCGTCTATTTTCTCAGTCTATAATTTTATTAAAAGAAATAGACAAACCCTGCTTTTTTTGAAAGAGGGGAATAGCAGCAATAAAGGAATGATCTAGTAATAATCAAAATTTAAAAAGTAGCCATTCATACAATCAACTTTTTTAAAAAAATGTTGGTAAAGATATGCATCAATTTGTAACAGAAAATCAATTGTGAAGAACTTATAAACAACGAACAAACTCAGAGGACTAATCGGTGATCGAAAACCAAAGCAATAAAAACCAAGAAATGCGATTTGAGCTCACAACTTGTCGAATTAATATCCAAGAATACTTCAAAAAACAAGAAATCCGAAGCCTGATGACAAACAACAGGGCAAGATATGATATTATTTTCTAATGAATTTCGAGTAATGTAACCAGTATGAATAATCAGAACACCAAACACAAATTATAAAGAAAATAAGCAGTGATTCAAGAAAACCCATGTGAAAAATTGAAGAATAGGAATAGAGAGAGAGAGAGAGAGAGAGAGAGAGAGAGTTACCTTCCAACTGAGAGAAACGGAGTACTCGAGCTTGTGAGCTATGTACCGGAACCAAGTTGAAAGCGAAGCCATTCCTAGAATCCTAGAATCCTCAAATCCTCAAATCCTCAAATCCTAAACCCTAATTCTCAGGTGGATGAATGTGGTTGGGCGAAGTTTTACGCATACCCTTTTACTAAAACCCCATGAAATGTAAGAAAAACAAAATCTGCTGTTCTTCTTCGCCCCTTTCTTTGTGACTTCAATGTAAGAAGATGCTTAAAATCCTCTACCCTCTTTCACATTAAATTTCTGTTTATTTAATATATTCATTCTTTTTAAATTTTTAATTTTACATTTATTTTACTTTTAATTTTAAATTTTGTATATAACGCATTTATAATTTTGATATTAAAAAAATAATAGGTGAGAATTCTAAATATTTATCATTTTTTTTTTAAAAAATATTATGTTCAGAAGGTAAATTTGTAATTTTAAAAATGTAAGGACTATTAATTTTTAAATTCTTTTTTATTTCATATCTAATAATTTTTTAATTTTCAATTTTAAATCTTTTTCTTAATTAAAATAAAACTTACCACAATCATTTTAATTTCATAATAATATTATCTAATAATTTTTTAATTTTCAATTTTAAATCTTTTTCTTAATGAAAATAAAACTTACCACAATCATTTTAATTTCATAATAATATTTTTTTAAATTTCAAACACGCATATCAATAAAAATAAATACTAATAATTTTTATGAAGGTAACACACATTAATATTAAATTATTTGGGTTCATAGAGACTATTTTTGGGGTTCAACTAAATTGTTTGGGTCGGTAATCAAGACTATTTTTGGGTTCAACCGAACAGTAATGCGCTCAATTATGGCTTTCCTTTCGCTTAGAGTTGAAAAAAAAAATTAAGAGAAGCAAAATGTTTGAGGGTTGGTAGGCTGAAAGGATGAATGAAATTTGGGACCCGAAAATTAATGAACGTAGAAAAGATAGAGAGAAAAAAATTCAAGACGACCAATCAAAATTAATGTTTGGACATAATTGGAAAAGAAAAAAAGACAAAATAAATGAAAGACATTAAAAAACGAATAGATAGATTTCTTACATTTTAGGATGGCAATAATTTCCTCCGCTCATCAAACTTTTTCTTTGTTATTCTCTAACTTACACAGATCAACGCTCTCTTGATTTTTTATAGCTCACCTGACTCGTATTTTATTTAGACGTCAACTCATCACCTCATAAAACACGTCACGTCTAAATAAAACACGTCAAGAAAAATATTAGCATCTAACAAATGGTAAGGCGATATCGACCTGTAAATGAACCTGCATTATTGTTCATAGAGGGAGAAGCAATCAAGTAGGATGGAACACATTGGTCTTGCTATGTATTATCTACACTGGAACATTCATGTATTGGCTATTGGTTTGGTGTCTTTTGTACAACAAATTGTTGAGAAAACCCCACCAAATTAGATGTGGGAAGAAACAAGACAAGAAAGAGAATAGTAAATTTCAACACTACTAAGATCTGTTAACCTTTTTCAGATCTGTTATTTACCTGACTCCGAACAACGCTGCCACGGGCTCGGCTCGGCTCGGCTCAGCTCCAAGGTCGATTGTTAGAAACCAAGAATCCGTCTCGTCCATCGTTGCTCGAACTTAACCTTCTGTTAAACCAAGTTGGTCAAAGGATTTGGATGCAAAATGCCACCTTATCATACATTGGATCTATGTATATTAGAGAATTCCAACTAAGATTAGCAAATGTATCAGAGGTTCTGCTGTATCATCTGATGATCCACAGAGAATATGTCACATTGACTCTTTTCTCTTTTCAAATGCATCCAGTTCAGATGTCATTGAGTTTGAACAGCTACCCCCCACGCTCGGTTGACAACGTATGGATGAATCAGCTGCATCTCGTGCCTCTGATTCCTCGTCTGTCCGAAACAGTCATTCAAATCAGTCGTCTGTCCAAAGTGAGTGAAAAAGGGAAGTATTGGTGCATACCAAAGAGTGACTTGATTGAGGGTCTTTTTGGTTTGTTGCATTTTTTCTTCAATTCAGCTACACATTAACAGAAAACCAATTTCCATGAATGATCTCCCTCTTAAGAACAACTAGAACTATATATATATATATATATATATGAGTGTTGACTCATAGTTCAACAGTAAACGATTCATTAGCAGTCCCAAGAACATCAACTACAATGACAGGTATGCTAATCAAGCTTTAAAATGACAGGTTTGAAAGTAAATATTTCAACCAGTATGTGAGAGGACATACTCATCCCAGGCAATTGATAATCGTTGACGATTTCGAAGTTCTTATAAGTGTATCCAACAAAGTTGATGTCCTTAGATGAGAGCATCTGATAAAAACACATCCAAAAGGGAATTAGAAACCGACAATATGAACAGACTTTGTTAATTTTGAAGATCATGGGGAAAAAGATAAATCTACCCACACAACTTAAAAGCCATAATTTTGAAGGGGACAGGGAAAAACCATAAAAATCTTGTTGCTTGTTGCTGTAGATGAAGGCAACTAGCGGAAGGATTGGTTACAGTGTGTGTATAATGTTTGGAGTCACGACTCTCCAAATGATATGATTTTGTCCACTTTGAGAATAACCTCTCATGTTTTTGTTTTGGGCTTTTCCGAAAGGCCTCACACCAATGGAGATGTATTCCTTACTTATAAAGGCATGATCATTCCCTAAATTAGCCAATGTGGGACTCCCTCCCAACAATCCTCCCCTCGAACAAAGTACAACATAGAGTCTCCCTTGAGGCCTATGGAGCCCTCGAGCCTCCCCTTAATCGATGCTCAACTCCTTCTCTGGAGACCTCAAACAAAGTACACCATTTGTTCGACACTTTAGTCACTTTTGACTACACCTTCGAGGCTCACAATCTTTATTTAACATTTGAAGATTCTATTAACATGACTAAGTTAAGTGCATGACTCTGATACCATGTTAGGAATCACGACTCTCCACAATGGTACGATATTGTCCACCTTGAGCATAAGCTTTCATGTTTTTGTTTTGGGCTTCCCCAAAAGGCCTCACACCAATGGAGATGTATTTCTTACTTATAAACCCATGATCATTCCCTAAATTAGCCACAGTGGGACTCCCTCCCAACAATCCTCAACATATAATCAACTCAAGTTAGCTTCAATAGCTGCTTATCTTTTATCATACTATCTAAGCATGAAGCCGTATGTTTGAAACCTTGTAATAGTTGATAATCACTCGTTTAAGTTCTAAAGTCCATGAGTGAGGGAAAGTGTTAAAAATATGAACGAGTTAAACCTTTTAAATAGGATGACCAGTGCTAAGACTGTTACCTTTCTCCATGGACCAGATTTAGATGATGTACTGCTTTGCGAGTCAGACTGTAGATATAGAAATATGAAGAGAGAAAGTAAATGAGACAAAGGCCAAAGCAACTTGCTCGGAGAAGTTAACAAAAGATAGAGGGACATCATGCTACCTCTTCAAACTTTTCAAAATTTTGAGTGTCTAGCTCATCTTTAACCTCAGGAACAAATGCAGCTTCCATTTCATATAGCCTATCCCATTCAAGATTTTGAAACCACGGATGAACCTAGATGACAAATTGGGAGGCAGGAACCTTCAGATTATTTTAAAAGCTTCAAATCAAACGAAAAGAAATTAAGAACGACACGGCGTACAACACCTTAATTTCATCCGCACCGTTTGTACCTAGCCGCTGGTCAACATTGCATAGTAGTTTGCTTATGAGATCTTTTGCCAAGAGAGATAGCTTTGCCTCGTCAGGGAACTTCAAATGAGTTCTCCAGTTCACTATCTGAACAGGGCAAAAATACAAATAAGAAAAAAAGCTTTAATTGTCAAGCCTTCCATATTATAGCCAAGAGATAGTAAAGAATCAGGGTACTGCATCACCATCAAGTTAATCATATAAGTAATATAAAAGTTTCATGGGCTTTGAAACGAAAGGACAACTGTACAATAAGAGATCATTTGGTAGGTTTGGCTGGAAAAGAAAAAGAATCAAAATATCACATGACTAACACAGGACTTCACCAACAAATTAATACGAACAGTATATAAGTTTCATAGACTTTTCAAATAAAAGGATGACTAAATGCTCATCAAGAGAAAATTTATTGAACGAAAACATGTTTTGTTGTGAAAGTAAGGAGTATCTAAAAATTCTTTTTTCTTCTTCGCATTAAACAACAGCCACAAGATATTAAAGTTACCTTCCGACATGTTGACATTGGATCATCAGAGTAAAAAGGTGGGTACCCAACAAGCATTTCATACATAATTGCTCCAAGTGACCACCTAGTATTTAGAAAAAACCATAAATTGCAAGCAAATCGATGCCACTTGAAAGAACCTCATCTCTTTTGCAGTTGAGACATCATAAAAACTTATAAATTCATTCTAGATAGACATGTGAGTTTAGATTTACCAGTCACATTCCATTCCGTAACCTTTCTTCAACAAAACCTCTGGAGCAATGTAATCTGGTGTTCCAACTGTTGAATAAGCCTGGAATTCCAATATACCATAATGTAAAAGAAGAAATCCTATGCACCAAAACAATCAACTAGACTTTTTTTTTTTTTTTTTGAAATAAATAAGGCTAAATATAAAATTGGTCCCTATCTTTCAGGAAATTTTCAATGTAGTCCATAATCTTTTATGATTTTTATTGTTAATATATTTTACATTTTCAATTAGATGTTTCTGCAAAAAAATAATAATAATAATAATAATAAAAATAAAAAAATAAAAAGAAAAGAAAAAAATTGTTGATATATTGGATGGATTAGGTTTCATGTGTTTGGTTAACAAATTTTAATAATGTTTTTATGGAATGATCTAGTTGAGATTTTTTAATAAACAACTAGTAGAATTAATACATTTAAAAGAGAATCTAAACCAAGAAAATGAAGTTTTGTAACAAGAAATTTCCTAAAACCCCAATAGCAGCACTAGAATAAGCTAACAGTCAACCATGACATAAATCTCTTCAACATATGCCATCTAGAAGAATAATAAGAGAAGCAAAACTTCGGTAGAAGGAAACGTACAAGCATTCTGCGATTCTTCTGCCAATGTTGTAGTTGCTCTTGTTGAGTACGTGTAGGAGCTGCATTGCTCTCATCACTTTGTGCAGTTCCATTGCGGGCACTCCCTATGTTGAAATCTTGTTCTTGGAGTGTACTGCAATCTAATGGCTTGCATAGTCCAAAGTCTGAGAGTCTCAAGTGCCCAAATTTATCAAGCAGCAAGTTGTCAGGCTTGATATCTCTGTGAGACAGAACAACAGAATTAGCTTATCTTTACAATTGAAAGGAATGATTCATGATAAGTATCCAAGGGACACAAAAATCTGCTGACCTATGAATGTAGTTGTGCCTATGAATAGACTCAATAGCCAAAACTATCTCTCCAACGTAAAACCTGGCTTCATCATCAGTCAATGTATCCTTTCTCATCAATAAAGTCATCATATCTCCCCCAGGTAGGTACTCCATAATAAGGTAGAGAAACTCATCATCTTGAAAAGAACAATAGAGTTTCACGATGCAATTGCTGTCTACTTCAGCAAGAAGATTTCTTTCAGCTCTCACATGCTCCACCTGAAAGATCTCCAAAATGCCCTTAAGAATGCAGAATAATAAGTTCTGGGATACAAGATAGCACACGCCACCACAAATTACCTGGCCCCTTCGAAGCATCTCGGATTTTTTAAGCTTTTTCATAGCATATACCTGACCTGTTGTCTTCTCTCTACAAATACGAACCTACAAAGATCAGGAATATACTTAAGAAGTTACCCCCAAAATTGTAACTACATAAACAAATTTGGTTTAGAATTGGGTTTGGTACATGAACAAGGGTCTGGGCTCGTTCATGTACACTTGAACTAATCTCACATAATATCCGGTCTGACCCTACAACACAAGTGTCAAAAATCCAATAGTGCATTCTACATGACCTGAATGTGATAGGCTCAAGTTATTTGTTAAAATTTGACTTTATTATACTTTTTTTCTTCTAGTTATTCAACAATGTTGTTTCATTTGGAAACAAAGACCTACCTATGAATTTAGTTTAATCTAGCTAATTGGAGGATTATGAGTATGTTCCCAAATGTGGTCATGTAGAAAAGAAAATTCATACGTAACAAAAAAAAAGGTGAAACATACCTCCCCAAAAGCACCTTTGCCAATGATTGTTAGTAAATCAAAATCATCGACACCCATTTTGTGCCTTTGGAGGCGCATGTATTCTGTTTCCTTCTTCTCCAAAAATTTAAGTAAATTGTTTTGATCTTCTTCAGAAACATCAGCATCAGCCAGCTTCTTTTCCAATATATTGCGTCTGCATACATAAAAATTATTTATAAAATCTTACTCAAATGAGAATTGACTTGGTAGTTTCACATGTTTGTTAAAAATTAAGGGTAGAAAGTACAATAACAACCATTGTCATTAGTTATGTTCAAATTGTATACTTCATATTAATATCAATGATAAAGAACAATGGACGATTGATAATTTCAGAAAATTACTAGATAATTCAAGAGTAGGAAAGCTTTTCTTCAAGATTAGCAAAAGAGTTTCTCTACTGAAGTCCAGAGGGAGACAGTAAGCATATCTGAATGATTCAATTATATATATGAACAGAGAATACTTTGGTTGTGTTTTATATAAAAAAATGGGTAGAAATGCAGGAGCATTGTTCTTCCTCTCCTACCGTCAATATAGTTTAAAATGTTGGCACAATCTTTTTAAAACATTCAACCTACACTGGAATTTCAACTTCAGAGCACCTAATAATTTCGATCAAAAGCTAGTTGGGGAGAAGGAAGGCCAACATATTGCAGATTTCCAGGAAAGAAAACTCAAAATGGGCTGACGTTTTCTATCTAGTTCTAACTAAATACATTATGTTTTCCAGTGCAGCCTCTCATGTATGTTTTCTAATTACATTCACACTATAATGAATTAAGACCAGGGCGTCCTGTTGCAAACTCCATTGTTGGCGGTACCCTGCTTTTACTAATGAAAGGTTTCATTCCCAGAAAGAAAAAGATCCAATCATTGTTTTGAGAAAGTAGCCATGAAATCTATAGGGGCATGTGTTGAGGATTATTGGGAGTGAGTCGCACATTGGTTAATTTAGTGGAAGATCATGAGTTTATAAGTGAGGAATACTATCTCCATTAGTATGAGGCCTATTGGGGAAGCGCCACGAGAGCTTATGCTCAAAGTGGACAATATCATACTATTGTGGAGAGTTGTGATTCCTAACAACACGTTCTCTTAAAACGTCTTTACAAACTAATAATTTTGGCAGGATATACTGGTGTGACAACAATCTATTTGTAGCAAAAAGAAAAAAAAGCAAGAACTCTAATTAAACATTTTTGTGATCGAATGCATAATCATTGCCTCACAAGATTCATATAAACAAACACTTTGGCTGCACATTCTTACTTCACAGTTGTATTGTATCAATTTCCAAATAAAAAAACAGGGTAAACAATCATATGTATACCTTTCCCTTCTCTCCTGCAGATTCCTCCTTTGCTCCTTGTAATGATTCTCGATGTACTGCTTTGCCGCAGCAACCTTCTGCTTAGTGATATTAGAAAGCTCTTCTTCATCCACCGGTTCAGTAGATTCCTCATTCCCTCCAGCACTATTTTCCCTCCTCTTCGAAGAACCCCTCAACCTATCTCTTGGCTGAAGCTTATTAAACCAACTCCTCGCCGAATCCATTTCTCAAACAGGAATCTCAAGAACAGAACCATAAACCATCCCTAGACCAGAAACAAATTCCCCAATCCAAAAAAAAAAAAAAAAAAAAAAAAAAAAAAAAAAAAAAAAAAAAAAAAAAAAAAAAAAAAAAAAAAAAAAANATCCCACCACCACAAATTCGAAACGACCACAAACAAACAATCAATCGCGTCAGAATAGAATCAAAATCAATAACAAAAAGGAGTCGAAGAAATGGAAGTGATAGGGCTTCCAAGAAAGAGGGAAAAAGGGCTGAGAATCCGGATGACCGTGGAACTAAAATAGAGTGAAATGGTAACACGAAGGAGAGATATAATCCAGAAATGGAAGTGAGAGAGAGAGATAAAGAACGATTCCAGCATTTTTCGTTGTGGCCTTCAATGAAGAAATTCCATAGAGTTCGTCCGAAATGGTCTCTCTTCCGTGATTCGAATTACCACTCATTTCCATTTTCTCTTCCCGATTCTGAGCTCTTCCATGGAATAACAGAATTGGAGTTTGGTTGTAGACGACGACGATATATTCCAAAGCTGGTTTCAATTTATATATATATATATATATATATATATATATATATATATATTAAACAATTATTTGATGCGCTCCCGCTCAAAATCGTTTTTTCAGTTAATTAATTAATTTATTTATTTATTTTAAAACTTCTCTAAACCGTCATCTCAACTGAAATATCACTGTATTTTTTATGTGTTAATTCATTTTTTTTTTAATTATTAATAAATATGTTTAAAAATTATTACCAGATTTTATTTTTTTTATTGTAGGATGAAAAATATTAATTTATTTTACACGAATTCCATCATTTGACATCTTACTCGAAAATATATGTTTTTATATAAGCTTACTAAGTCCGCTAATTTAAGGAATGATTAAGAAATACTCTCTCTATTGATACAAAGCCTTTTGGGGAAACCCAGAGCAAAACTGCGAGAGCTTATGCTCAAAGTGGACAATATCATACCATTGTGGAGAGTCGTGTTCGTCTAACATGGTATCAGAGTCATGCCAATAGATTGGTAAATCCTCGTGTTCGTCTAACAGTTTTTACTCATAAATCTATAAAATATGAAAATATACGATTGTGGAGAGTCGTGTTGGTCTCTAAATCTATAAGATATAAAAAATATAAAAATACTAATTTTAATATAATATTAATGTGTAACATATTCAGGTGATTGTTGATTATTTAATTTCATATTATTTTTTTTATTAAATTTATAATTTGACATTTTTTAAAATCTAATTATAATATATAATTAGTTGAACTATATTTAAAAAGTTATTATTTGTAATTAAAATAATTAAAGACTTTTGTAAATAATTTATATATTTAAAATAAATTATTTTATTTTTTGAAAAAAAAAATTAAATTAAAAAATAAAAAATTTACATAAAAAAAATTATATTTTGGATGTAGAGCGAAATATGAACAATGGAGTGAATTTCAAACACGATTCTTGCTGGCATGAATTGGGGAGAGACCAATGCATGAATTTATTTCCTTTTTTGAGGTTAGAATGATACAAGAATTTTGTCATCGGTCGTATAAATTTGGCGACTGATGAACACTGTTGATGTCGTTCATCAAATGGGGAAGATCAGAACCCAACTCCAGCTCTCTCTTCAAGCGCTGAATTCTGTATGTTCCCTCAAATCTTCGACCTCTAATCCTAAACCTAAACGCATTTTCCAGTTCCAGCGATTCTTCAGCGCGGATTCGGATTCCTCCCCTTCGGAGACCATTTCCGTCTTCTCCACTATTACTTTACCGCCGAGTTCCGGCGGCGGCGATGATTCTAGCAATTCCACTTCGTCTCGGAAACCGATCAATCTCTGGCCGGGAATGCACCATTCCCCGGTCACCACCGCTTTGTGGGAAGCTAGGTTGAGTATCTTCGAGAGGCTGCTCGATCCTCCTAAAGATGCACCTCCGCAGAGCGAACTGCTCACGAAAACGCCGTCGCAGAGTCGGACTATTGTGGTTTATAATTTCTCTTCTGATTTCATTCTGAGAGAGCAGTATCGAGATCCGTGGAATGAGGTTAGAATCGGAAAGCTGCTTGAAGATCTTGATGCCTTGGCTGGTACCATCTCCGTTAGAGTATGTTGATTTCTTCGTTGTTCTTGATTTCTATTCCGCTGATTGATCTGCATATCCTGACATTGATAATGAATATGTGATGATTCTTTGAACTCAATGACTTATTGAATGCGATTTTCTCAACCTTATTCTGATTTTCTTTTAGCTTGGAACTTTTCAAGCTTTCATCCGTTGAGATTTTTCACATTTCATAGAAAATCAAGGAGAGAAATCATTTTCAGCAAGGAAATTAGGTGAAAAGCTTTTAAGCGGCTTTGATTGATATGTATGAGTGAGCTAGAAAATGAATTGGTAATTGATAAAGGGTTTGTGCACTATGAATCTATGAAATTCTCTTACCTCTGAAGAATTTATTGATCCTGGTTTGGTCTATGACAGCACTGTTCTGATGTTGATAGCACAACAAGACCACTTTTGCTAGTGACTGCCTCTGTGGACAGGATTGTTTTGAAGAAGCCGATTAATGTGGCTGCTGATTTGAAAATAGTTGGTTCAGTCATATGGGTTGGGCGATCATCAATTGAGGTTCAGTTAGACATGATTCAATCATCAGAAGGTATGGATTATGAACTATGGTAATAGTACTCTTGAAATCTCTCTCTCTCTCTATGATTAACTTTTAGCAATGATCTTCAAATTTTCACTTGCTTCATTGGTGACTCTGCCTTAATTTGGCCGTATCTGAGAATAATTTACTGTAAACTGTGAGAAATATCTTCAAATTTTCAAGGGGTGGATTGTTAGTCCGAACTTGGTTGAGAGTAGACACGTTTTAAAATCGTGAGAGTGTCATGTTAAGGGTCAAAATGGACAATATCTACTGGCAGTGGGCTTGGGGACCCTGGGCCTCCAAGGGGGTGGGTTGTGAAGTCCCATGTCGGTTGGAGAGAGGAACGAAACATTCCTTATAAGAGTGTGGAATCCTCTCTTTAGTAGACGCGTTTTGAGGGTGGATTATGAGATCCCAATGTGAGGTCCCACGTCGGTTGGAGAGAGGAACGAACCATTCCTTATAAGAGTGTGGAATCCTCTCTTTAGTAGATGCGTTCTAAAATCTTACGGGGAAACCCGAAAGGAAAAGCTCAAAGAAGATAATATTAGCTAGCGGTGGACTTGGGCTGTTACAAATAGTATCAGAGCCAGACATCGGGTTGTTTGCCATTAAGGACGTTGGCCCCCCGAGGGGGTGGATTGTGAGATCCCACATTGATTGGAGGGGAATGAAGAATTCATTAAGGGTGTGGAAACTTGGTTGGAGAGGGAAATGAAAAAATTCCTTATAAGGGTGTAGAAACTTCTCCTTAGCAGACGCGTTATAAAATCGTAAGACTAACAACAATACGTAACGGGTCAAAGCCCTACCTCCTCAGCAGACGCGTTATAAAACTGTTAGACTAACAACGATATGTAACGGGTCAAATCCCTACCTAGTAGTAGGGTTGGGCGGTTTCAGGAAGCTACTTATTTCTTTCCTTAATCTATCATTTTTGGTTATTCTGCAGATTGCTCAAACACATCAGACTCAGCTCTGACAGCAAACTTCATATTCGTGGCTCGCGACTCTAAGACAGGGAAAGCAGCTTTGGTTAACAGGCTTTTACCAGAAACTGAGGAAGAAAAACTACTTTTTGAGGGAGCAGAAGCCAGAAGTAAGTTAAGGAAAAAGAAGAACATAGGTGATATGCAGGGATCAGAAAATGGGTATACAAATAGACTCAATGCTTTTCTAGCAGAGGGAAGAATCTTGTGTGACATGCCAGCCTTAGCAGACAGAGACAGCATTCTTCTCAGGGATACTCGCCTTGAAAACTCTTTGATCTGTCAACCACAACAAAGAAACATACATGGTCGGATTTTTGGAGGGTTTCTGATGCAACGAGCATTTGAATTGGCCTTCTCAACAGCATATGTATTTGCTGGATTGGTGCCTTGCTTTCTAGAAGTTGATCATGTTGATTTCTTAAAGCCTGTGAGTTAGTGGCCATCTCTTCAACGAGCCATTTCAGTTGGCCTTCTCAATACCATAAATGTTGGTTGTTTCAATGTGCAGGTAGATGTGGGTGACTTCGTACGTTTCACATCATGCATTCTTTACACAGAACTTGACAACCCAGATCAGCCATTGATCAATGTTGAAGTTGTTGCCCATGTTACTAGGCCTGAAATAAGGTGTAGCGAGGTAAAGAACTTAAACCCCAATGAATCTATCAATTGCAGCATTGTCTAGAAACTTGTTGAGTTGTTTAATAATCCAATATGACAGGTTTCGAACACGTTCTACTTCACTTTTACTGTGCGTCCAGAGGCTAAAGCAAACAGAAACGGGTTCAGGCTTCGCAGCGTCGTTCCTGCAACAGAAGAAGAAGCTCGACGAATCATCGAGCGCATTGATGCTGAAAAGCAGCTAAGGGAATTGATTAAGCAATCTGAATCAGATCAGGCTTAGGCAGACAACAAAGTTTAGCATAGTTTAAGAACATCTGGTAGTATCATTATTCTGAAACTGGGGCAAGTTAAGTTCATTCTAGAATCTCAACCCTCGTCCTTACGAAGAAATAAGGGTAACATTTTTCAATTTGATATTAGAAACCAAGATCAATATTAAAATTACATTGTCTGCAAACTTCCAATCCAATTGTTGACTTCTACAAGGCAAACTATAAGAAACATAATGCATTACAGATTCATATATATCTCAACAGAGATATTATAGTATGCATTATGTTTTCAAAAGACTGAAAATTAAGCATTTGGATATTGCCAATTGGAATCAGTGAACTCGAAAATCTTGCCTCCTGGCTCATATGAGGGTAAGCTGACATATTTGGGACATGAGATTTTCGAAGAAACGATTGAATTCTGTGAGTCGGTCGGAACACAGTCGCGAGGCTGCAATAAAGCAAAAAGATCAGTTGAGTATCCAACATATATCCCATGAAGTTCGGAAGATCAGGCTAATGTAAAAGTATAATTATATATGTCGAGTGTTCTTTGTAAAAGTGCCTTAAACCTACCCGAAAAGGATAATTAGAACAAGAAGCATCAACATAAGGAATTGTCCAAAATTTAATCCTATCCAAGATGTGCATCAACTTTAAAGTTTCCTTTCGTTTCTTTCGGTTAAGAAATTCAATTTCAAACCGAATCAGCAAAAATTAAGAAGGAAAAAAAAACCTTGAAATCCTTGTAGAAACATAAGCGAAGTTCCTCCACTGCACCCTTTGAGCAGACCAACAAAGGGGTGGCATGAAAAGCATTCTCAACTGCTGAAATGATTCCTCCCAGAGGATATTTCTCAGAATTTGAAGGTACATATCCAGCGTCATTCAGAACTTTCTGGGACATGAGATGTTCATTAGTAACCAAACTGATTCCAAGGCAAATGAATAACTCATCAAGCTTTTAAATATACACAACCATATACTATATGGAGTAACCTAAAAATTAAGAACTGGGAACTCTAAAATTCCTTGAAATGGTTCAGATCTCTCTTTTATATCAGATTTGAAGGTATGAAAGATTTATTAGTTAGACCATACAAGTAAAATTGCGAACTTCAAAAACAAGTTTGTCCGCAAAAAATCAAATGCTCCATCAGGATTTCTGGACTGGTGTAAAGAATTAACCACTTATAGGCCAGCTACTGCAATGAAATAGAAATTTAATTATTTCAATTTCCATAGATGGATCTCAGTAGTTAAATACATTGCTTTTTTTTTTTTTTTTTTTTTTTTTTTTTTTTTTTTTTTTTTTTTTTTTTTTTTTTTTTTTTTTTNTTCTACAGCCCCAAAATTTAAGTTTTATAAAACCCTATTTGTCAAGAAAATCCTCAAAACTTATCTGGTTATTCTAAATCCATTAAATTATTCTCTACAATCTACCTAGCCATTAACCATTAAATAGCATCTACCACAGCTTAAACAATCTAGAAAACTTAAGTTGTATAAAGCCTTAAAAATATAAAACTAATCTGCAAAGGAAATAGGAAAGTCATTAGTAACATTTATCAATTAAGGAAAACAAAATCAACAGTAGCAAACCAATATGGAACTAAACTGCAAGCTATATTATTTTCTGCAAGCAGCTTAGTCTGATCTATTGACTTTAGGGCTAATAGAGAAGTGTAACATCAATTGTAAACTTACTGTGACATTGTATTTGAAATAGACGTTGAGAGTAGTTAAAAAGTAACCATATTCATCACGAGCTACTGGAGAAGAACAAGTTCCATGCTTCTCTGCATGTAATAAAAATTTAATATGAAAAACCAAAGCATGGGAACTGGGAAGGACATTAATATGCTTTGCTTCCAATATGGACATCAAAGCAGTAACATCAACAAAGTTGATACGTTGTCACATTCAATAAAGGACAAACTATACGTAAATAAGGTCACCATCAAATTTGACTTGCATCGGCACAAGGTATATGATAAAAAGAAAAATACATCTTTGTATAGGAAATCATTATGCAATGCATTGAACACATGACCTAGATGTGAAAGTCTTTAAAAGTGAAGATATTTGTCAAATATCATGACAAATTAACATTTTAGAGTAGAGAGAGTGCAAAAGAGAAACCTAGAAATCTATCCTTTGCCAATCAGAAAAATTCAATGTAAGAAATAAAGCCCATGACCAATGTATTCCAGAATATAAATTATAGTATCCAAGTGAGAGAAGCCAAGGATCATTACCCCACTACCAAATGCAGAAGCCAATTCAGCCATCATAGGAGCAAAAAGAGAAGGGGGAAAAAATCATCAGCTAAAACTTGGGTATAATCAGTCAAATTAAAACAAAACATATGTTGTACTAGCAACGGTCACCTCATGAGCCCAAAATGATCCCTTTGCACCATGGCAAGTTTTCGGTGAACTACAACTCAAAGATGACCAATATTTCTTCATGGGTTCAAGTAAGGTATGAATCTGGAAGATCAAATGATGCAGGATGTTAAAAGGATGACTTAAACAGAACAATGTATCAATTGCAAGAGCAAAGCAAATGACACAACGATCAAAGTAAAACCAACAGTAACATATGAAAATCAGGCTGAAAGTGCTCTGTTTTAGCTCTTCAACTTCCAGTAATGCTTTCCATCCCAGTTATTATTGGTTCAATCTTTTGAGGATTACAAGGTTTGGAACAAAACCAAAATCCTAGCATAGTTACAGCTATTCGATCATTTGAAAGAAGGGAACTTCTCTAGATCCTAATTGAACCTCCTTATCCATTTTTTGCACTGATTATATACCTTTTTGATACCAATAGTTTGTATCCTAAGGGAACTCTGGATCATTTAATGAATATCAACAGCCTAATTTTAATAAAAACGTACCTCCTTCTCTAGATCCTAAGGGGACTTTGGATCATTTCATTAATATCAACAACCTAATTTTAATAAAAAACGTACCTCCTTCTCATCAAATTCTTTTCCAGTGCAACATGAAGGCCAAGTTCCATCATTATAATCAGGCCACAAACCATCTATTAAGAGGAAGAAGTTATAAATTCAATGCACAATCAAACAAAAGTGACCCCTTATTCTATAAACAAAAAGATCCTCAAACAAAGGAACGGTCTCCTATGTTTATTTTTAGGGAACTGACTAAAAAAAAGGGACCCTAATTGATATTTCCAGTAAAAATAATAAATAATAAAAATGAACAGGTACCGAAGAGAAATGGAACATGTGAAGTACAGATAAACAGTTCAGTAACCCTACATGTATTGAACACTCCAATTCTTCTATATTTTATGATGGCTAGTTAACAAATTAGATGTGTTATACACTTGATGAACAAATTAGATACATGCAATACTAGCGTCGAATCTTTTACTTATTCAATTTTGTTTGAAAAAATCAATCAACATAAAAATAAATATAGAGCAAAATAATAAACTTCTAAGCATATTGCATCAAACTATTTTTAACTATATTAATGCATGAACCCTAAACCCTAAACCCTAAACCAATTTCAAATTTATTTTTTTTACGAAATATGGAATCATTTACAGAATTGTCAATTTGGTTATAGAGTTTCCAAATATCTTGTTGTAAGTTAGTGCATTGCACCATTAGAATGTTGTCTTCAACATCTCTTGAATTATCTTGTTTCACAATACCTTTGAAATGTAAAAATATCAGAGACTGAAAAATATTTTTAATGTGAAAATGATTGAAAAGTATGAAGATATTAAGATAACATATATTTTTAAAATGTACAGTTATAATATCTATATTCTAGTTTTATAGAAAATGATGTATTTCCACGTCTGTGTCATGTTGCCTGTGCTTCATAGTTCAGAACTGTGGAACCAATGCAATTGTAGCTTCAACTTACGAATTGTAAACTCAGCAAAACCACCAGATCTAGCAAAGAAGAGATAAATGAATGTAAGTTTTAATGAACAATGTAAAAGAATATCCACAGAATTCAAAAGAACACTCAACAAAATATTGGAATACGACATATAGGCAAAACTTTCACAACCAAAACTCTAAATTTTGTGTTCTATCAATGGTCTCCAATAACCTTTTCACATTTAATTTTTGGAGTCATGACCATTGTAATTCATTCAATGCCAAAATACCCAATTGCCTAATTGCAATATTATAGCTTAATCCCACCCCCCTCTCTAAATGCAGGAAATCTTTCAAACAAACCCAAGTTACGCCAGATTCTGAAAGGAGTTTAAACCAATTCAGAATAAGGAGAATAAGAAAAACTTAAGTTTTCATTTATCGTTTATTACAAGGTATCACAATCTAACTTGTCCAGATGGTTTATCTTACAGAATTGAAATTGATTGGAGAAATTTGGAAGCATAATTTTTTATTTTGGTAGGACCTCTCATATTCGGTCTCCTCTTCTCCGTCAATGTTAAACATTCCTGCCCTTCTTTGCAATTGTTTCTTTCTCTTTGACTGCACCAGTGGTGGTGAAGGTACTACTAGACTACTGTACTTGTTCATAAACGGTAACATGCAGATCTTGATGGAAAAAGATGTGAGAATCTCAAGAACCCCTCAATCAGCTTTAGTCCATGTTACTGCTACAACTATGATTCTTTACGGTATTAATGAAGTTCATAGTTTGGCAAAAAAAAAAAAAAAAAAAAAAAAAANAGGGATTTATACTGGAAGTTTAAGCTAAGTACTATATATAAGGAGTCCAAAATTCTTATAAGACCAAGAAATAATCTCATAAACGCCTTCCTCTTCTTACGAAAAGTGATTCGTAACACTGCTGAAAGCAGGTTCTCGACGTGTATGTTTTGTAGTGATATGATGTAAGGAAATCAGCAAATAGCATGCTTATTTCACTTTGATCCCCTATCAGCGAGCAAAATAATATCCAACAATTGAGCCCAAAGAAGGCGGAAGATGCTACAGTTTTTTTCACATCAAGCAGCATGACGAAATGGAAAATTATGAGCTAATAACTACTGCAGTTACTAAACAGAATCATCAAACGAAAGAAACGATTGATTAAGCAATCTGAAAAAGAGCGAGCCAGAAGCAGTCACCTATTACAGCATGCATTGGAGGAACAACAGTGGCGAGTGCCCTTGCAGATAGTACCAGGCCATTGCAGCGCCAAAACGAAGTAATCAAATTCTCTCTGCTTTCGTCCACCCTGGTTCTGTAAAATTACCGCATCGGAAGCCTCATCCAAGGAAATTGATGCAACAGATAGGCTGAATTGAAGAAGAAAGATGAAGAGAATCGCCATGGGAATGGGAATGGCTTGATTTTGGGGATCGCTCCCCATGACAAATAAATGCGTAACGTAATCCAATTGGTAGACTACCGAATTCGATTGGCCTTATCTGGACCTAAAGTATAAATACTTCTATATACAAAATTCTATATTATATTATATTAAATAAATAAATAATTTTAATATTTTTAAACCAAAATATTTTCAGTTAGATACAAAATTTTGATTAAAAAAAAAAAATTAAAATTTAGATTGGAATTGGAATATAAATTCCCTCCATCATGTATATATATACGAAATAAATTGAATTAAACCATATCATTTCAATATTTTCTATGACAAGTTGTGTCTATAAATATATATAATATTTTAATGAATAATTTATTTATGATTTAATAATAAAAATGAGTATGAGAGGGTGAGTGGCGCCTTGTTACTCATGTCACAAAATAAACACAACATCCCAACATTCCATGTTGTGAAGCTTATGTGCTTCCAGCTCCCTATTTGGTCAAGTAAGTTTATTAGGCTTCCATCGATTATTAAGATCAAGTCACATATAATCATCTTAATAAAAACATTACTGTGAGATCCCACATCATTTGGAGAGGAAAACGAGTGTCAGCAAAGACACTGAGCCCAAAAAGGGTAGATTGCACATAGATGGAAGAAGAGAATAAAACATTTTTTTTTTATAAAGGTGTCTAATAGACACGTTTTAAAAATTTGAGAGGAAGCTTTATCTGTTAGCAATGGGCTTAACAGTTACGATTACTTTTCTCTATCAATAAATTTTTTTTAAAGAGATATTAAATATTTTGTGATCTAATTAATCTAATATAAACAAAAGGTGATCAATGAACGAATGTATCCATCATGAAGCTAAGGGGAGCAGAATCTGAAACGTATTAGCTAGTTTTCCCTCTATTCTTTCGAGATTGCTTTTGTTCGAATTGTGCGAAGAGTAGATGAATGAGTTCGATACCGAACCCCACATCCAAATTTACACTTAATTCAAAGGTATCGACATAGAACACGTAACAGTTACAGAGACATGAAAATCAATCCATCCGAATTCTCATCTATGAAAAACCATTACTTCAGCACTCATGTATGAACCAAAAAGAGTACAACAAAATAAGTACTCAAAACTTCATTTTCTATACATATACATATATATATATATTCCTGACTGCTTACTTGTATTTACACTCTAAGGAACCAATTCAGTTAGCTCAAAAGATGGCCAGACAAAGAAAACAAGAGATCAGAGAGAAGTTCTAGGCTTCTACCTCCGTTCGAAATACCGAACACGAAGCAACGCTACTTCAAACTAAAACTCGAAAGACGTCCAGAAAATGAAAAGAAAAAGAAGAAGAAGAACATAATGTTACATGTGGAAAATTGAGGAAACCAGTCCTGCAAATCGCTCATATTTATATATCAGACCCATTGTTTGTTATGATACAAAAGTTCATTTCCACCAATTTTTTTTTTTTTTTTTTTTTTTTTTTTTTTTTTTTTTTNACATTTGCTTCCACATATCTCCCCTAAAACTGGTAAATTCACCCTCATCAGAAGCTACTCTGCACGGAGAAAGAAAGAACAATGGCTATCATTCACTCAATAGGTTACAGGAAAACCAAAATATGAGAAGACAAAACAATTAAAGCTCAGCTCAGCTCAGTTCAGCTAGACTACTATCTCTAACTCATGCATTGTACCAAATGGAACCAGCTGAGATGGCTTTAGCTCCCTACAAATAAAAGTCGACTCGACAGGATTAGCTTAGCTGCTGCTTCCAGCAGACTCCAAATTCCTTCAGATACTAATTTTTCATGAACACTTAAATCAGAGTGTTATACCCAATTAGTCTTGGCATATTTCAGGCAATCACAACAGGCATTAAGGAGTTCAAACCGTTACAGACGACGAAACGAAATCAATAAAAAGAAAAGAACGGAAATGCTTCAAAAGAGAACTCGAACTGAGCAAAGTCTTGTCAAGAATCACTAAAATATTGCAGAACACAAAAATGACTGACATGTACCAATGGAATTGCTACTCATACATGAAATGTATGCTGACTCTGATTTTGTATTCAACTAATACGCATGCCGTATGTTTTCTCTTATTCTTTACTAATTTGTTGCAAGTTTCATCAAAAGGGAATATCAATCCTTAGGCCAGCAGACACAATCCAACCCAAGCAAGAAAAGAAAATAATGATGAAAGACAATCACACAATACCTACCCAAGTCACCCAAGACTATGAAAATGGATTATATTTCTAAATTCAGAATCAAAGAAAGACTACAAATACGATACAAATTTCAAGTCGCAGGCTTAAGCAAGTCTAGAATCCAAGTATATGCATAGATAGATAGATAGATTTAAATATAAAATCATGATGGAGATGATGAAAATAGTCGAAATACACATAAGATGGCCCAAACACTAAAAAAAAACCAAGCTCATTTAGAAGTTCAAAAGAAAAAATGAGATCTTAGAGAAGGTTTTAATTCTAACACCCATTGTTTTCCATTGAACACGTGGTAATGATGGTTAAACCGATACAATATCCAATTGTTCTCGACTCTTTTGAATCAGAAATCCTCAAGGTATTTACTAGTAAACATCATACGCATAAATGAAATTTAATATTTACTAGTAAACATCATACGCATAAATGAAATTTAATATTTACTAGTAAACATCCCTCTCACTCATTTTTCCTCTTCCTTTCCTCTCGTTCTGGATCATTTCTTTGTGGGTCGGAAGGCCATTTACCGGGGGAAAAAATGCAAAAAAGACCGCTAAAACTGAAACCGAACCAAGGAAACAAAAAGTAAACTAGTTCAGTTTTGAACCAAAACAAGGAAATTCTTCGGTTTAATCCATTCGAAGATTTCAAAAACTGGGGCTTGGTTCGGTCAACAGTTCCTTCCAAAATCGGACCAAATAGAACCATGCACACCCCTAGCTGTAGCATACAAGATCCAATTCCTACGGAAACTAAATCATGTAAAAACAATTATATGTTTTCCATCACTTCGTTCAAAACTGTCCTTCCTTCCCTCCACCTTCTTCCTTGTCTCTCTGAGCTTGTAAAAGCCTAAGAATATAGTATTGTTTGTTACTCCTTGGGACCATTTTTTTCTTTTGCAACGAACTATCTTCCCCTTGTTTGAAACAACCAGACACACTGATGCGCTGCCTTCTTTTTATCCCACAAGCTCATAAATTTCACAACCAAAATTTAAGCTCCAGTACAGTATACTCCACCAAAGAAAAAGCTCACATGCAAACCTAATGTAAAAAGAACTTTTTTCTTCAAACTTAACTAAGGAACCCTAAATAAACTAGAGAAGAACGACTTAATTTCCACAACACAACAGGTAAAAGTACATGGAATCTCTCACACTTTAAAGTTATACTCCTGATGCAGTCAATTATAGTTGAGATGTCTTTTTGTAGACTTTTGGAGTTTCAGTTTCATTTTACTCTTTTAAGTTATGTGATGATTGGATGTCAATACTCCTCTGTACGCTCCCCCATGGGAGCAACAGTTTATAACGTAACTTTTTCAAATATCAATGAAAGATAAAAAAAAAACCCATTAATGAAAAAGAAATGAAATCATATGAAGAACAATTGAATATAGAATATACTTGAAAGATATAAATATACCTCAAGTATTTTTTGACAACATTAAGTGAAAATTCCAGCAATCTTTCAACAACCATATGAGGAAATAAATGACCTAGATTATTCCACAATGTCAGCCCGCTACCTTTATCACTCCCATTTCTTCAATTTTTGCGGCCTTATGCTGCAGAAATTAAATGCAGAAGGCTTTTAGTTGGAAAACAATCAATCGAAAAATTAAAAAAAATATGGATTACAAAGATAAAAGTTAACCCGATGATTGTTCTTAGCAGTATGCAAGTAATCTAGAACTGAAAAGAAATTTTGACTTCATATTACCTTATTTTTTTTGTGCCTATGAATGTCATTAATATCATCTTCTCCATCATGCTTCCTTTTCTGAAAATTAAATGAAGTTAGAAATTAAGAAACAGCTAGTTTGGGCAATATGCACAATAAATGTATATTAGTTTGGCAGTAAAACACAAAAATATTACTTAACCCTTAACTTTTAGTAGAGAAAATATGGTACATATAAATTAACTTTACAATTCCCTGCCCTCGGGACATGCTGGTGGTTGATAATCAATGTCAAATGATGAAAATTCAGCGGAAGGGATATGCTTTATGAAGTGAGGAACCACAAACAAGAAATTGGTACAAAATAAAAAGTCCATAATGTTAACGTCAATAACAATCTACTCCTGAGCTATTTCATTGTTATCTAATCCTGGTATTTACAAAGGAGCTGGAAAAGAATAAAGGTTTTCCGACCTTTTCGTGATGCTTCTTTGAATGGTCAGCACCAGAATCTTGATGTGTACTTTTGTCCTTCTTCTTGTCCTTGTCTTTATCCTTACTCCGGTCTTTATGTCGATGCTTGTGCTTCTTATGCTCTCTATCCTTATCCTTATCCCTATCTTTGTGCTTTTTATGCTTCCTGTCTTTATCTTTGGACTCGCTTTTTGACTTCCCTGGAATAGTAGGAACACCCTTCTCGGCCTAACCAAAGAAAAAGAAATGGACCATCACTTGCAGAGAAAATAACTAGGACTAGAAATGCTGATAATCAAGCCTAACATCAAAGTTCCAGCTGACGGAAGAAAGCTAAAGAAAATGGCTCATTTTAACAATTATAGTTATAGATTTCTTACAGGAGGCAGCTCAACAGGACCAGTTTCCCTCAGTTGGAAGGCTTCTATGAGAATATCTTGGTCAAATGGCTGTATACGAGCATTAGTCTCTCTAGGGTAAGAAGGATTCTGTATGAGTTGATTCAATTGCATCCCTTCCCCTTTTCTAATTTCTGTGTCCCCAACCACGTTATGAAGATAATGTGTGTCTGAAATTGACAATGGAAGTGACTTCTTGCAGAAAAACTCATGATGAGGTAACAGCTTGTAGTGACTTATAAGATCCACAGCACCAGTCAGTTCCCTAGGTCCTAAAGGCACAAATAAAAATACATAGAAAAACTTAGGTGGCAGATAATCAATACAGATCGAAGATGAACAAAATGGAACGGAAAACAGATATATCATGTACTACAACTTTTCACGATATCCTCCACTCAACCAATAGCTTTATTTGCAATTGAAACAGGACCTATGATTTGTCTTTCAGCTACAAAAGTTCAATTGGAAGTAAGAATCTAATCATATCAGGTAGGAATTTTTTCAACCTTTCAATAAGAACTTTTGCAAGGATTTTTTCCAGAACTTGTTGTGAGGCTTATGGGAAATCAATAACTCCTGTGGCATTTAATTTGATGTTTTAGGGGAAATGGCAATGTAGGAAGTTAAATAACTTCCTAAGTTGCTCCTACATTATCAAAACAAGAAGAGCATAATGATTTGTATGGTAAGGGAAGTCTGGTGGTTCTCATGGGTCAAACTCCATTATGCTATCTCTATGAAATGCAAGGATAAAACGGTAGCCAAAAGTATCAGAGATCTAATAACCCCTCCAAAAAATCAAAATTTAAGATTTCCAAATCCAAGCATTATAATATGGCCTGATTTGCTTTTAAAATCTTGTACATAGATAATAAAAGCACCAAAAAGTATAGGCAAACCCTTGAGCCTTTACTAAAGGAAACCCCTCTTCCGAAGGCTCGAGTGTTTTAAAATCAGCTCTAAATTTGAGCTACAAATTTCCTACTACAATTCCAGATCAAGCAAAACTTTCTTTTACTGTGTGTTTCGACCCTGAAATCCTAACGCTTCTGCATGTCTTAGGAAAATTATATAGAATGAGATACTCTAGCTCAACGAACCACATCAATGTATAGTCAAACTACGTCAGTGCACGAGAGAGAGGGAACTAAATTGAATACATCAGCATTTACCTTGGCCAAACTTCTTATCTTCAGATTCCATGTATCACACTTCCTTGGAACAATGTCACATTATAACTGCAATCATAAAAACCAAAAGGGTAGTGAAATTACAACTCCAAGACAATCAACGTAATTTTCCTCTATCCTATCGAATGATAAAAAAAAAAAACAACACAAACCACTTTTTGGGCTTTCCTAAGTACTTATCAAACAAGGAAATAAAGCATAGACGTGCATAACTCCATTAGACAAACTCATAGAACAGACAATATAACGGAGCTACATAGTTACATGTATGGTGTGTTATCACTTAATGATTCAGAAAGAGAAAATAAATTTATATAGAACTTGGAGGAGTAATTGAGCTAGAACAATTCTAAGATCAAGAAACCTCTAGCCCAATTCGAACATTTGGTGAGTTTTTCAGCAAATCATGCACATAACCAATACTATACACAAGAAAACTTGAGTCGTACAATCTATCTAAAAACCATTACCTAAGAGAACCACTGGTTAAAAATTTAAAAAGAATTGAACTGGGAAGACAAAACAGAAATTAGCCCAATCCTATATTGAGCATGCTAAAACCATTCTCGTCCAAACGAAAACAAGAACCCCATCTAAACTCAAACACAAGAATGAAACAAGCAGGACACACAATTTCAGAAGAACCCCAATTCCAATCCCTCAAAAAACGCCTCCTCTCAAAATTCTACGAGAACCCAAAAGCCCAGAAACCAAAGCAAAATTCAAAGCACCCAATTCAGCTCGAGCAACAAAACCCACAGGACTGGAAGCAAGAAACCCTAAACACACCAATCAAAATCACAGAACTGAAAACCCCGGGGCCGGAAGGGGAAGGCAGTGCCCAAACCCAAAAACAACTCGAAAGGAATCCATTCCAGAAACGGAAAAAACGAAAAACGAACCTCGGCGGCGAAGGGTGGAAAAGAAGAGCAAAGAGGCGCCGGAAAACGGTAAGAGATGGAGAAAGCGATCGAGAAACAGAGGTTGTGGGAATCGAATCGAAGAATGAGATGAAATTGAGGGGAAAAGGGGGTGGAGAATGGGGTGTGAGGAGAGTGAAGAAGTAGCTCCGGTGGCCGGGAACAGCGGAGAGAGAGAGAGAGAGAGGGGAAGAGAGGAAATTGAGATCGGGGAAGAGAAGAGAAGAGAAGAGGGGGCACTGAATAATACTACGAATAACCCTTTGCCACATCTACAAATGGACCGTACAGTGGACTTTTAATACGTTTGGTCAAGGGTTCCCCCTTTCCTTTTGTTCAAATGTCAATTTTTATTTATTTATTTATTTATTTTCTTCATTTTAATTTTTTTTAATTAGATTATGATTTGTTATTTAATATTTATAAAATATAAGTATTTTAATTTTTTTTTTTATAAAATAAAATCCATTGGGTTCAAGAATTCAAAATCATTTCCATTTTTTTTAAATCTTGGAAATTAAAATAATTTCCCTTTCAAAGTATATTAAAAAAATTATAAAAATTTCACATTAAATAAATTATATTTAAAATATTTTATAGTGCTTTAAACAAAAGTTAAAAGCACTTTAACTACTTTACAAAAATATAAATAAAAACAAATTTGTAAAGTATTTATGAGTTAAATACTTTTTGGAGTATTTTTTATCCAATTGGTAATTGAGAAAAGTTTGAAAAGCCTTTTAAATAATATAAACCAAACATGAAAAAACAATTTTTGTCACGACCTCATCTTTTTTAAGCTTCGGTCCTCTTTATCTAGTCGTGTTGAGCTTCATATGGTCAGATAAGATGCTTTATAAATCACTTAGTCGTCTTTTCAATTTAGATAAATAACGTTTAATATTATCAAAAAATCAACACTATATATGGAAAAAAAATGGATTGTAACGACTCTAATTCTTTATTTAAGAATAGGGTCGTCACTATATACATGTTATGACTAAGTACGGAAAATCATCTAAAACGACATTCTCGATGAATGAATGACGACATCAGCTATGGAAACCAACGAAAAAGAACCTTATTGATTCGCGAGGATAGCCTTCACTCTTTGAAGTAAGAAATAGGTAAAGTGATTATCGAATTTGAATATCCTCGATATGGGATGTTACACAAGTTTAGTCAAATGGCTACTTGTAAAATCCTTTCCATAGGGGCAATTTACAAAAGTACCCTTTAATAAAAATAAATAAATATTCCTATTCAAATTCCAAATACAAAAGTTCCCAAATTGATGAAGACTTGAAAAGATGAGTTCAATGTGCATTTATATGTTACATCTTCGGTTGCAAAATAATAATTATACTCAGACAACATATCTGTAAGTTACATATCTTCCTGCAGTCTCACTTGGTCTGATGATCTTCACAACTTGTCCACGCTTTAGCCCGTAGTATCTCGCAACTGGGTCGGTCACCTGTATGCGCGGTAGCTAGCACAAAATATGCAACACCATATAAGATTCTCATTCATTTTGTAACAAAAATGTGTTAATACCCCCAAGGGATGTCTCCATGCTACGAGCTTAACATGTTCGTTGATACTCTACGAGGTTTTAGGTTCCAACTATAAAGCTGAGAAAGCTTGATAACTTAAAGGAATCGACATGAACACAATGCACAGAGTAAGACCCGAATACATCGGTTATTGGGCAAAATCAATAAATAAACACATAGTTCATAGGACTCAGCATGCTATGTATCTAATGAAATCCAAAACTCAAAAAAATTACACTGATAATGTGAGATCCCACCTTGGTTGGGGAGGAGAACAAACCAATTCTTTATAAGGGTGTGAAAATCTCGACCAAGAAGACACGTTTTAAAAACCTTGAAGGGAAGCTCAAATAGGTCAATATCTGCTAGCAGTGAGCTTGGGCGTTATAGATAAATTTGAACATAGTAGGTAAAGAAAACCGAGTAGTTAATCAATAGTTGAGATAACGTTGTAGAAATCCAAAGCGGTATCAAGAATGTATGAGCATATCAAATTTCGATATCGATATTAGAGATGCATTCTAACAATGTAACGTTTTCTGAAGAATTAATGCTAACCTGTGTTTCTTTCACGGTATATCGCTCCAGTAGTGTTTTTTTCTCTTCATTGGAAAGTAACTGGTGCTCAGGAACAAGAACGTGATCTTTGATATTAACTAGTAATTCTGCTTCCTGCATCAACAAATGAAGAAAGGGAAAAAGAGAAGTTATATCTAAAGTAAACTAAGACAGTAGGAGCATGAATGTAGAACCAAGACAGTAGGAGCAATGAACAACTGCCTTGGTCGTTTTATTATTCTTTGACAGAGAATCAAGCAAACTGTTTAGGATTGTTGGGAGAGGAGTCCCACGTCGGCTAATTAAGGGGTTGATCATGAGTTTAAGGAATACTTCTCTATTGGTACGAGGTATTTTGGGGACCCAAAAGGCAAAGCCACGAGAGCTTATGCTCAAAGTTGACAATATCATACCATTGTGGAGGTCCGTAATTCCTAACCCAAACTCTCATATTTTTCATTCTCATATTGCAAAACAAGGAATAAAGGAAGAGAGGATATCATAATTTTAAGTTTTCAGAGTAAGTTCTCCTCAAATTATTGGAAAACGACCCATCTAATTTACTTCTCGAACCGGTGGTTTGGCATTCTTCCTCCTTTTTGTTTGAGCACCTCGATCATTTGTTGTGAGATTGTCAGTTTGCTCAGTTTCAATGGGATTGGTGAAAATCCTCTTTTCGGGATTGTGGAGCTCGAGGTAGGGAGGACTGTTCGTCATTGGATGAGGTGCTTTTCCCCTTTTAGGGAAAGAGGCAAAGTCATGTGGGCTAACTTCTTTGCTGTTTGTTAAGTGTTCGGTCGGAAAGGTACAATGGAATTTTTAGAGAGATTAAGAGATCGGGTGAGGAGGTGTAAGAGGTTGCTACGCTTAATGCCTCCCTTTGGGCCTCAGTCACTAAGCCATTTTGTAATTATGATCCTGACCTTGTTCTTTTAGATCGGAGTCCTTTTTTTTGTAACTTGTTTTGGACCCTTTTGTGAGATCCCACATCAATTGGAGAGAGGAACGAGTGCCAACAAGAACGTTGACCCGAAATGGGTGGATTGTGAGATCCCACATTGGTTGGAGAGGCGAACGAAACATTCTTTATAAGGGTGTGAAAACCTCTCCCTAGTAGACCCGTTTTAAAAACCACGAGGGGAATCCCGAAAGGGAAAGCCCAAAGAAAACAGTATCTATTAGCAGTGGGCTTGGGCCGTTACACCTTTTGTTTGGACTTGTTCTTTCGTGTCTTTGTACTTTTTCATGTTTCTCAAAACAACTCAATTCTTAAAAAGTAGAAAAACTAAAAACACTCCATAAAATATGTTAAAGAAATGCTTTCACCTGGAAAACTTCCAAGTGGAATTTGGTAGATATTTCACTTATACAGGTGCGAGCGAAAGGGGTCAAATTCTGTTGAACGACCAATATTGCTCTAAAAACATTCTCCGATTTCATGCGGTTGGTATACGTTTTCATTGTCTTGACACCAACCTTCGGTTCTTCTGGAAAGAAAATGTATATCTATACAGAAAAGAGTCACTATAAGAGGAAGGAAACAAATAGAAGAATTAACGAGAAACTTGCAGCCCCTTGTCTGAGACAATACCTGATCAGAGCTATCATTTCTCTTCGCTTTGTTGATCACGATATCTTCTCGTTTCATGCTTTCACCATATTTATTCTTAAATTGCTCTCTGGACATGTCAACCTCAAAGTCTCCAACGAAGTAGCCTCGGTCTTTAAGCATTTGTAACACAGTTTTTCGAACTCTGAAAAGCCTGGTGATTTCCTCCTCTGCTAGCACCATATTGTCTGTAGCTAAGCCATTGTCAAACAATTCAATACTCAATACCTAAGCTCCAAATGAGTACACAAGAAATAGATAATGCAGATTCTAAATGAGGTAAAATTCATTAGTAGAAACATCAATCTGATTAATTATGTTCCATATTGGAAATTTCAAAACCAATGCAAAACACAGCTTATAGAACACGTTATGGATGTAATAGAACAATAGTTTTCAGAAAATTCAAAACAAGTTGGAGACACCGACAAGGCGAGAACAAGAAAACAAATTTGGTTAGAGCTGGAAGGTGCTCTTAATCCCTAGTCAAAGAAACAAAAATTTAAAGAAAATGATTAAATCAGGCTGGAGAAGCACAAACAAGCAACAACAATTTTCAGACATGTTGTACTAGTCCAAGTCCAAGGCCACCACTAGTAGATATTGTCCTCTTTGGGCTTTCACTTTCGGGCTTTCCCTCAAGGTTTTTTAAAACGCGTCTACTAGGTAGAGGTTTCCACACCCTTATAAAGAATTCTCCTCCTCAACCAACGTGGGATCTCACAATCCACCCCCTTCGGGGCTCAATGTCCTCGATGACACTCGTTCTCTTCTCCAACCAATGTGAGACTCCTCAATCCACTTCCCTTTGGGGCCAGCGTCCTTGCTACCACACCGCCTCGTGTCCACTCCCCTTCGGGGCTCATCCTCCTCACTGTCACATCGCCCGGTAGAGGTTTCCACACCCTTATAAAGAATGTTTCGTTCTCCTTCACATATGTGGGATCTCACACATGCCATATATATATATATACATTTTTCTTCTTTTTATTCTAAATAACTATGGATGTTTGAATCAACTACAGTACACCTCAACCAACCCTGATGATTTTGCATCCAAAAAGCTTAATATCCTTAGTTGACCACATTGATTTACCTTGTAAACTCAAAATATCTTATAGAACAACCGTTTGATCCTATTACACTAAGTTGCCAAAGAAACTAGTAGGATATTAAATCTTAAATAGCTGACCACCATGGCTTGAATCCATTCTCTCTAAATTGGTTACCTTTTTCCCCCTTCTTCGAATAGGAAACAAAATATCTCATTACTAAGAGGGGGATATACAAAAAAGAATTGAGGTATCCCCTACAAGCCAAGGGGGGTAACAAAAAGGATTCCCAATTAGCGAACATTTGTGATAAACCATAGTTACCAGAAGAGGGCAACAACACAAGTAGACGAAAACAATCCAATTTGTTTCCAAAAAACATCAAGAGTAGAATCACTTCCCAGAAAAGTCGAGCCACCACAGAATTACCACAGAAAAGTTCAAATGAGTTGATAATAAGCCTCTGAACAACCACTGGGAAACACTCAGCTGAAGTTAAAGTATGTTAAAGAGACTGGGCCAACAGGAGGCAGCAAAAGGGCAAAGGAAAAACAAATGCAATCTTCAACTCAAACAATCTCAGAGATTATACCAACCCTAAACTATATTTACAATTACAGGAACCAACGCTATGAAGCGAAACCAAAAGAAAAAAGGAAAAATCCAGTAATCAAAGGAGTACAGAACAGAATACAAGAACCAGAGAGAAAGAGCAAAGTAATATCAAGAGCGAAACCTGCAAGAATCTTCGCAAACGAGGGAAATTTATAAATCAACATACAACAGCATCAAAAACTAGAAAAAGAACTACACTCAGGAACCCGACTCAGATCACAAATTCTCAGACAAAAACAAACCTTACTCAACAGAGAGTTACGGCTACAAGATAGAGAAAGGGAGAGACGGAGAGAGAGATTTCGTGGTTTGGCGGCGGCGGTGGTTTTGTGGAACGATGAAGACGGAGAGAGATGGAGGGAGAAGGAGCGGTGATTTTGGGGGAAAAGAGTACAGAGAAACGCCTCGATTAATATACCCTCCAAAGTTTGACTCGAAAGTCAACAATTTCGGAGTTGGAAGGTTAATCTTTTAAATCAAATATTTAAAAATAAAAATAAAAAATCTCAAATTTGTGGAATAGATTTAGTTTTATTTTATTTTATTTTATATTATATCTAAATAAATAAATAGATTTAGTTAACGAAATTGAAAAAGATAGGAGGGAGAATCCGTTGAAATTTGAGTTTTTAAAAATAATATTTTATTTTTGCTTATCAAATATTATTGGATTTATTAGACTTTTTACATTTTTTAATAAAAATTATATTAGAATATGAGAATTCTCTGATTAAAAATTGTATTTTAAATATATATATATACATATATATATATATATATATATATATATGGGAAACAATTTCTCTCTGTCCCCCTATCACAAGAATGGGAATTGAAAAGGGAGCTTCCTTCATCCGACCTCGTGAGCTTCTATAATCACTATAAATAGAGGGTTAATCATTGGTTCATTAGATTCCGGGGGATCCAGTGCATGATCAGTAAGGGTATTTAGATGTCCTATGAGACAAAGCTACTGGTATTAGGGTTTAATCATTGGTTCATTAGATTCTGGGGCAGATGGATCCAGTGCATGATCAATAAGGGTATTTAGATGTCCCATGAGACAAAGCTACTGGTATTAGGGGTTAATCATTGGTTCATTAGATTCCGAGGCAGATGGATCCAGTGCATGATCAGTAAGGGTCTTTAGATGTCCCATGAGACAAAGCTATTGGTATTAGGGGTTGCGTTAATCTAAGGCAATTTCCAATAGTTAGATACTCCGGTTGTTGAAGAACAGAAGCTTGGGGATTGTTATCTGGTTCAAGCTCTTCACCCCCGAGGACCATCTTCAATGGTTTACATGTCAATAGCAGCAACATCTGAATTACCAATGCTAAGGCTAACGGGTAGGAACTAAAATCTCTAATAGAGAAATCAAATGGATTCTGGTCTATCTTTGGGCACAAATAAGAGCACTTGAAACAGTATATCTCCTTATTAGATTGGTCTCTGGTAAAACTTGTCACTTACATTAGAGAATTTTGAGCACTTGCACCATGTTGATGGGTCCTCTTAAGGTTGTTACAATTCAAACATAATTCAAACATGAACATGAACAGAACTCAGAACCAGTTCAAAAGAACAAGAGAAACTAAAAGGAACAGTAATCCTACTCTTCACGTAAGAATGTGAGTAACTCCTCTTCCTCTTTGTAAATCACCTTCCCCAACACCTGTAGAAAGCATATGGATTTCAGGGCTGAATGGAGAAGCAGCAACACATTCTCAGAAACTTGTGATTGGCTATTGGTATTTGATTCAACTGCTCAAAATTGCTGTGTTGCTCCCTCGTGATAGCTTTAAGTCTGAAAAATGTTTTATCAAGACGATGTTGAATGCCAAAAGCTGTGCATGGAATGAGAGACAGAAGAAGAATCGTTGTGATGAACCATTTTCATTGCAAAGCTGTGTATATAATCCATCGACAAATTTAGCCTGATGCAAAACAAATATTAGCAAGATGGATAGATGGATACGAGTCCGGGTACCACTGGATCTCTTTGTTTAAATCTTGTTGAAGCCAACCGTGAATTAACCTGACCAGCCATCCATGAACACTGCTCAGTTTTCATTTTACACTTTCATGAAAGCAGTTTCAAATGGAAGAAAACTTGATATTACGCAAGAGATTCAGAGTCGAAAACTGAAAGAAAACAAAACAAAAAAAAAAAAAAAATCTAAGGAATTTAGATTTAAGCCAACAATGTGCCTGTAACGACCATACAACAAAAAAGATCATCCAGGCGAGTTAGTCGGAATCACTTTCATTTCGCAAACGAAGAAATTGCCACAAAACATTGAGTTGATGAACATCAGTTCTAGGACAGAGTGCGTTTGCTTTCTTCTCCTCACAAAATCAAACCAAAAACAAATAACAAATCGAAGAAAAAAACAAAACGCTCTTCTTACACAAAATGAACAGAAAGCAGCAGAACCAGTGAAATTTGGCAATGTACCAGCAATTAAAGGGCCTGAGGATCCAGAATCAAGAAACTCAGACGAGTGATGCTGGCGAATTAGCTTTCGCAAGGTTTTGAGTAAATTTTTGGCTGGATCGATAGAACGATCCAGTCAAGAAGCTGAACTTGCATTTCGATTTTCATTTTTCCACTGCAATTTCTTCATCCATTAAGATCACTAAAAGAAAAAAACAAAGAAAGAAGAAGAAAATCATTCAATGGGAACAAACCATTTCGAATGAAAAAATTGGATTCGAAGGGAGAATGAAGAAGAAAATCACGATGAATTGTTATATATAGAGAGCGTGGCTCGAATTAGGGTTTTTCTTTTCCAGCATTGATATCATGGGGGCTATTATTGTAATTTCGATCTGTCTAACATGGGTCACTTATGAGATTCATCTAAACTAAAGGGACTAAATTGATATTTCAAAATTCATAAAAACTCAAAAATTATATAAATTAAATCTCATTTTAATTTCTAATATCATTTTAATTTAATTTTTTTAACTTATGTTTATTTCAGTTTAGTCCCTAAACTTTTACCATATTGAAACAAACATTTTGGTCTTATTTATTATATATATATTTTTTATACTCTCCGTCGTATCATTAATTAGTAAAAAAAAATAATAATAATAAAATAAGAAAAAGGATCAAAATAAATTTTTTATTTTATTTTATGAACTGAAATTAATATTTTAAAAGTTTAATAACAAAATTAGAGGGTGACGTAGTCTCATGTCCGCTAATTAAGGAGAAATTATGAGTTTATAAGTAAGAAAGACTGTCTCTATTGGTATAAAACAAAGTCGTGAATAATTGAATTTCGTAAATTTTGTATTAATATACTTCATTTATTAGCATGTTATTTTAGTTGAGCTAAAAGTCGAAAATCAACATAAGGGTATTTTCGTCTTTTGCAAAATCTCGTCTCATAACCATTTAAATTTTCATTTTTTTTTAAATTGAGACTATAAATACTATTTTTACATCTACTTTTTTTTAATTATTATATTTTTGTTATTGGAATTTTGACAAATAATTTAAATATTTTCTCAACAAATATGAAAAAAAAAAAAAAAAAAAGTTCAATTTTTAAAAAATAGAAACAAAATGGTTATAAAAGAGTCGTAACCATTTCTAAGTTCGGTAATTTAGCAAGTCATTATTGTCAGACGAGCACAACTATCTCGTATGATATTGTCCAGTTTGAGCATAAGCTTTCATGGGTTTGCTTTGAGTTTTCCAAAAGGTCTCATGCCAATGGAGAGAGGACCGTGAGAGTTGGTATCAGAGTCATGCCCTAAACTTAGTCGTGACAATAGATTGTCAAATCCTCGAATGTCGGACTCCAAAAAGAAAAAGGAGTCAAGCATCCTCGAAGGCAGTAAAAAATGAGTCGAGCCTCGATTAAAGGGAGGGAGGTGTTGGATGACTAAGACTCCAAAAGAGTCGAGCCTCGATTAAAGGGAGGGAGGTGTTGGATGAAAGTGTCTAGTTATAAAAGAGTCGTAACCATTTCTAAGTTCGGTAATTTAGCAGGTCATTATTGTCAGACGAACACAACTATCTCGTATGATATTGTCCAGTTTGAGCATAAGCTTTCATGGGTTTGCTTTGGGTTTTCCAAAAGATCTCATGCCAATGGAGAGAGGACCGTGACAGTTGGTATCAGAGTCATGCCCTAAACTTAGTCGTGACAATAGATTGTCAAATCCTCGAATGTCGGACTCCAAAAAGAAAAAGGAGTCAAGCATCCTCGAAGGCAGTAAAAAATGACTAAGACTCCAAAAGAGTCGAGCCTCGATTAGAGGGAGAGAGGTGTTGGATGAAAGTGTCCCACATTGGTTAATTTAGGGAATGGTCTTGAATTTATAATCTAAGAATACTCTCTATTGGGATGAGACCTTTCTCTTTCTCTTATGGATTGAACAGTTAAATCCTTTTATACTCTAGTCCGGACATGAATCTTGAAACTCAAAGGATCATCCAAAATTTCAATTACTTCATGAACATGAAGATTCCTTCGATTTATTTTTTCTGTCGTCAACATCTCATTTTAAACGAAGAGGAGCGAAATTTTTCAGGAGAAGTACGAAGGATGTGTAGAAGTGATAATTGATGATCATGTTTCCATCGATCTCTACAATGGAAAAGAAACAGGCTGAAAAATTCATTCGAAACAGAGCATAGAGTGCTGTGCAAAACGAAAGCGAAAGAGACGTAAAGGAAAGGATCAGATCCATTGCCGAAAACAGAAGAAAAGAATCCGCAAGCAAGCAACGATCGAGTTATTTAGTTCAAAGAAATCAGAATCATTGCATCAGATCAAAAAAGATAGCGAAACACCTGACCTTTTTTGTATTTTCGCGATTGATTCTCGGAGAGGCATTTCCACAAACACCTTGTGTGCTCTGCACTGAACATTAAGGGCGATGAATCGCCGCCACGGAAACCAGAGCGTTGTCGTTGGTAGAGACGAGCAAAGGAATGTTGTTGAAGAATCGATCGTTGGAGTGGTGGTGATTGTTCATGATTTTGAGAAATCTGGACCTGGAAAATCGGCCTCTGTTCAGATTTATAGTGGAACCGAACTGGATCCAAGTGAGCCTTCTTTTCTCCACTTCTTACTCATTCATTCCAAAATCAAACAAAAACATCAAAGCTGTTATTCGATCAATTTGTCAAAAAATTTGAATATCCTTCGCCATTATTTCTACACCATAATCATAGCATCTTGACTTCGATCATACCGATATACGAATCTATCAAACATAAAAGTTGTATTTTGTACTTTCGATCTTCTCCAATACATGTTTGAATTTTTTAAAATATTTTCGAGTAAATTAAGGAGTTATTATACAAAATTGAAAATTTTGATAACCTAACGTCCAACAATATCATACTGTGGAGAGTCATGTTCGTCTAACATAGTATCAGAGTCATGCTCTAAACTTAGTCGTGCCAATAGATTGGTAAATTCTCAAATATCGAACAAAAGACTCTAAAATAAAAGGAGTCAAGCCTCCTTGAAGGCAGTAAAAAATGACTAAGACTCTAAAGGAGTCGAGTCTTGATTAAGGGGAGGCGCACGTTGTTCGAGATGAGGTGTTGGATGATGAAAGTCCCGAGTCGGCTAATTTAGGAAATGATCATGGGTTTATAAGTGAGGAATACTAACTCGATTGTCATTGACATGAGTTCTTCTTGGGAAGTTAGAAAGAAAAGCCATGAGAGCTTATGGTCAAAATGAACGAAACAGAAATTTTAAAGACTAAACTTATAATTTAACCGAAAAGTAAATGTTTTTCTAATCTCAATATTTAAAAATTAAGAATCTTCCCTCCAATATCATCGACTAAGCATAGAACATATAACAGTCTTGGGGATCTCACAATCCACCTCCTTAGAGGCCAGTGTCCTCGCTAGCACATTGTTTGGTGTCTGGCTCACTGTGAGATCCCACATTGGTCGGGAACGGACACTGGCTCATCGTTTGATGTCGGGCTCATTGTGAGATCCCACGTTGATTAGAGAGGGGAACAAACCATTTCTTATAAGGGTATGGAAACCTCTCTCTAATAGACGTGTTTTAAAACCTGAGGTGGATGACGATACATAACAGGTCAAAGCAGATTCTTTCATCCTTGCTTACCTCATTTCGATTAATTTTCATTACGATTCTTCGTCGTTTAACAGGTACGGGAAACGGAAAGACGAGTAAAAAGGCGAAGTTAAAAGAATGGAGAAGCAAGAAAAAGAATGATGGGTCAAGAATCAGCAACTATAAGATCAAGCTGAAGGTTGATAAAGGGTTTGGAAGTCCAGGAGCCTTTGTGATCACAAATGAACATAAGCACAAATTTTACCTTAAATCAGCTTTTCTCCAAATTCCCAAACTTCATCCCCAAATAATCCACTTTGATTGCAACTCTTGGGTCTATCCATTCAACGTCGCAGACACTCCTCGTGTTTTCTTCTCGAACACTGTGAGTTTTCCTTACTAGTTTTAGTCTTGATCGGTTATATCCTTAAACTTTGAATCACGACATGATTTGTCTAAGCTGATTTGACACAGTGTGATTAACGAAGATAATACTGTGTCAGTGTATCTTTTTCCTGCTAATCACTTTCTTCATCGTCTTTCTAATACTCCGTCAAATAATGCAAATAATCGTAATTCAAAGTACAATAACTTGATTATAACTTACTTAGTGTTTTGATTAGAGTTATATTCCAAGCCAAACGCCGAGACCCCTTGTGGAGCTAAGAAAAGAAGAGCTAATAAAGCTAAGAGGAGACGGGAAAAGAGAAAACAAGGAATGGGAGAGAATTTACGAGTACGATTACTACGACGAGCTTTCTAGACATGAATTGGGCGAATCGTCCTCTCATCCATATCCTCGTAGAGGAAGAACAGTTCAACATCCTAACAGTGGTACACAAAATTCTTCTCTTTCACATTTTTCGTCGTTTCATACCCGTTTTACCTAATCGGAGGCACGAAACAGTACTAATGAATGAATACGAACATCGATAAGTGAAAAACGCTTCGTTTAAAAGCACTTTTTTGTTTGTTTGGTGCATGATAAGATGGT
Organism: Cucurbita pepo subsp. pepo; assembly: GCF_002806865.2. Classification (NCBI taxonomy): domain Eukaryota; kingdom Viridiplantae; phylum Streptophyta; class Magnoliopsida; order Cucurbitales; family Cucurbitaceae; genus Cucurbita; species Cucurbita pepo. The sequence goes on along the minus strand of NC_036654.1, from coordinate 6,990,999 downwards.
TCCATGGAGTTACAAAAATGTGTACCTCCTGATGAGAGGATGAGGCAAAGCAAAGTGAAAGAAATAGTTTCAAGGTCAGTGGAAGCTGCTCTTCAGTTCCTCATTCCAACCCTAAAGGCCCAACACTACACCACCAATCATTTCAACTCTTTTGTTGAATTGGGCCGTTTCTTTTGGGCCCAAAAGCCCAAAAACATGGCCCAATTAGACCAATGGACCACCCTCAAACTCCAAAAATTTATCCCACAAAATCTTTACCCACATATTCTTTCCCAAAAAGATGACTTCATCTATCCACATCCTCACCTTCTTAAAGGTAATTTTTTTCTTATTTATTTATATTTTATACGTAACTTACGAGCTAAAAACGATAGAAATACGATAGAAATAACGAATTTATTTACCTTTTGAAAATTTTAAAATAAGAAATGTTTTTTATTCTCGAAATTTATTTACCTAGTGTTAAATTTATTTATTTATTTTACCAATGATATAATGTAAAAATGTATTATTAGCATAATAAATATTTTTTTAATTATTAGTAAAATTTGTTTTTTTTTTTTTTTTAATTCAGAAAATAAACGTGTATGGATGGATGATGATGAATTTGCACGACAAATGCTCGCCGGAACTAATCCTGTGCGAATCACATGCTTACACGTATGTCAATTATGTTTACACTAATATATTTTAAGATTATGTTGCAAATTCTGTGTAAAAATGTGATGTCTCACATTGGTTGGGAGGAGAACAAACCACCGTTTATAAGGGTGTGGAAACCTTCTCCCATTAAAGCCTGAAAGGGAAAGTCCAAAGAGGACAATATCGGTTAGCCGTGGATCTGGGTCGTTACAAAAAAATTCTTTAATAATCTCTCATTTTTTAAATTTATTTAATGAATGATTGTGATATTTATTTACATTTTTACTTTATAAATCTAGTAAATATAAAGTTTCAAAAGTTTAAGAACAAAATCTATTCACACTTACTTGGACAGAAATTTCCACCAGAAAGCAAAGCCAAAGTGGTTAGTACAATAAAAGCTTCTGATATTGAACACAACCTCGATGGTCTTCCCCTTCAACAGGTATATATATATATATATCATCTCTTCCTTTATGTTGCTCCTCTCTAAACCTGTAAATCATCGACTAAATCGACTAGAAGGTTTAAATTGTTCATACAAAGGCAAGATTATAACGATATGATGTCAAGTTTTAGTACAGAAATCGACAACAAAAAGAGTTTATACTACGCTGACAAGATTTGATTATACAAAATCTAGGAGGATAACAGAAGAATGACGATTTATTTTTAAAGTTCAATACAGAAAAATGGATATTTCAAAAGTTCGTAGAAATGAAATTTTGGGTTCCGTTCTATTTTAGTTCTCGTACTTTCTAACTGCACAAAATATTAAAAAGTTGCACCAAAACGTTCAAAACTGCTTAAAAGGATACTTATGTTGTGAATATTGAAATATTTTAGTGTTCTGAAATGTTTTAGGCAATAGAGGACAGAAGGATATTCATGTTGGATCATCATGACTATCTATTGCCATTTCTGAATAGAATAAACAGTAGCAATGTGTTTGCCTATGCATCTCGAACCCTACTCTTCTTAAGGACTGATTCTACACTAAAGCCTTTGGCCATTGAACTTTCTTTACCATACTCTGAAGCTGAAGGAGGAGAGATAAGTTGGGTTTACCTGCCAGCACCTGAGGGCTTGGAGGCTGCCCTGTGGCAGCTTGCCAAAGCTCACGTCGCTGCCAACGACTCCGTCTACCATCAACTCGTCAGCCATTGGTGAGACCCCTCACCTACTTTCATAGATTCAAGAGTTTGGTATCAAATATAACAAGATAATATCTTTTTCTTTGATGGGTTGTGGAAATATCCACAAATTATTAGCTTAGTCTCTATTCAAGTTTGGCTTTGAATCAGGACTTAATAGTTTCAAAATTTTCTTTATAGCTTATAATCTGGTTAAATATCATAAACTAAAGCTTTTTAAATCTAAAACCAAAACCATAGTACTTCAGTTGGAGAGGAGAATGAATAATTCTTTATAAAAGTGTGGAAACCTCTCCCTAGTAGACACGTTTTACAAACTTTGAGAGGAAGCTCGAAAGAGAGCCCAAAAAAGACAATATCTGCTAGCAGTGGCTTGAGTTATTACAAATGGTATCAGAGGTAGACACCAAACGGTATGCCAACAAGGATGCTTGCCCCCAAAGGGAACGAAGTATTCCTTATAAGGGTGTGGAAATTCACGTGAATAGGGTATAGGTACTGGGAATTAAATTTTTTTAAGGTACTTAGCAAGACCTACCTGATTTCCTCTATTTTTAACCCAATTCAAACTCTAATTCAATCAACCTAGAATGTCAACTCCTTATCTTTCTCTACAACAATGAAAAAAAACATTTTCTATTCAAGTTCTCTACAACTCCTTATCTATTCATTTTAAGCCAAAAAAAAAAATCGTTTTGAGATCTTTGTAGGCCAAATATTTGTCCAGTTATTCCTACATAGTTCATGCTGTCAAAGTAAAATGGCATAATATGCAATATTATGTAAATGTTTAGGTTACATACCCATGCAGTTGTCGAGCCGTTCATCATTGCCACTCGCAGACAGTTGAGTGTTATGCATCCAGTCTACAAATTGCTGAATCCTCATTTCAAAGACACCATGCACATCAACTCACTATTTAGAAGCTTCCTGTTGAAACCTGATGGAATCTTTGAGAAGATATTGTTTACTGGTCAATTCTCCATGGAATTATCTTCCGAGCTTTACAAAGAGTGGCGATTCAACGAACATGGCCTCCCAGCGGACCTGCTGAAAAGGTAACAACAATTACATTGCTTTTCCTTTTATGATAATAGACGTGTGCCAACATTGCTTTGGTTTCTTAGAAATATGGCTACAAGGGATCCAGATCCAGGAAACCTGTCCGGAGTTCAGCTCATCTTCCCTGACTATCCATATGCAGAAGATGGCCTTGAGATATGGACTGCAATCAAGACATGGGTCAAGAGTTTCTGTTCAATCTTCTATAGAGATGATGACTCTGTACATTCTGATGAAGAACTCCAAGCTTGGTGGTCTGAGATCAGAAATGTCGGTCACGGCCACAAGTTCAACGAGTCGGGGTGGTATGAAATGACCACACTATCAAACTTGGTAGAGGCTTTGACAACTCTCATATGGACAGCAACTGGACTCCATGCTGCAGTGAATTCAGGGCAATATGCATACGCCAGTTACCCTCTTAATCGTCCCACACTGTGTCACAAGTTCATTCCCAGTGAAGGAACAGTTGAATATGCTGAATTCTTGAGTGATCCAAACAAATACTATCTCGAGATGTTACCTGGAAAGTGTGAAACTGCGCTTAACGCTGCATTGACGGAGGTCCTTTCACATCACGCAAAGGATGAACTGTACCTGGGAAGGATGTCATCACACAGCTGGACAGATAATGCAAGGGTCCGGCATAGCTTCAGTGTGTTCAGCATAGAACTTAAAAATATAGAGAAGCGAATAGCAGAGAGAAACAAAGATCCTAACCGCAAGAACAGAAGCGGTCCCGCCAAGATCCCATACGAACTTCTGTTCCCTGATACATCAAATGTTAGTCCAAAAGGAGGGATTGCAGGCAAAGGGATTCCAAACAGCATATCTATGTGATGCAGATTCATGAAATTACTTAAACTAAAAATGTTCAATAAAAAAAATATGGGCAAGAGCATTCTTTAATCATCTACCTATCTTAATATGAAAAGTCTGCTACCTAATCACTCTATGTTATTGCAGACCTTTAAGAAATAAATCAACCAACGATGAGTTTGGGACAAATAAAACTACTCTTAAAAGTTTTCAATGTTTGGTTGGATAACCAAAGTGACTTTAAAAAGTTATCTTCGAGGAAACACTCACTTTTACAAGAAGCTTTTAGGAGAATCACTCATAGTGCTCCCTCCAAGAATGCCTGCAAAAGAAGAGTTTTTACTCCAAAGTAATTTTTCAAAAGTCGCCTCAAATGCCCCATAAGTCTTACAGATAGGTTTATAAACTGCAGCCAATAGGTATTTTCTTTTTCCTATCCCAACCATGTAATGAGTTTGTTATCAAATCAGAACAGTTAGCAATTTATACTATAAACCAAGAAGATTAAGAAATGTTTATGCATTACACCACTTCAGGAAAAATTTCTCAGAACAAATGAGCTACAGATACTGAAAGTCAAGGTACAGAACATTAAATACATGGACTGCTGAGTTGCTACGATATTGTTGACCTTCAACTACAAGTTGGCTCTTTGAAATGGGAAAAGGGGCAGGTTTACATGAGATCGGAGCCATCAAGGATACCATTATTAAATCATAACTTGTAAGCATTTATTAGCATCGTCCTTGTACTGAAAAAGGAGCGGGATCAACTTTCCCAGGAATTCCCAGCACCATGTTAACAATCATTTCTGCAGTTCCTAGTGCCTGAATGTAAACAAAAGTAAGTCACACAATCGAATCAACGGAAAAAGAAAAAAAAAGAAGTTAGGGTTGTCTATTCAATAGAACCATGATTTCTTATGATCTCTATGATACATTAGAAGGGTGGTTTTGGAGTATCAGTAGTTTTTAATTGGGGGGGAGAGAGAGAGAGTCACCATTGAAAGTCCTCCACCTTCATGGCCAGATGCAAGGAACACATTTGACAAACCAGGAACAGGCCCAATCACTGGCTTTCCATCGAGCACTGTGGATATAAACTCATACGGGAAAATAAGATAACACAAACCCTGAAAATTCAACAGCGAAACTATTGAAAGTGACATGATACTCACTGTATGGTCGTAGACCTATTCTCACTTTACTGCTGCTTTTGATCTCTGAAAAAGAGATTTCTTTCATCGTGGGAAAGAATTCTGAAGCTCTCTCCCATATACGAGCAATTATGGATTCATTAACATCAGTGTTGAAACCAGCAAACTCACGGCTGCTCCCTGAAATTAGATGACCAATTTCCAATGAGAAGTTTCAAATTTCTGGCAATATATATATATTTTTAATATAAAAGAAACAATATCTTTGATTGAATGAATTTCTCAAAAGATGTCCCTAATTCAAGGGAGTTACAAAAGAGCTTTTCCCGTTAGATATCAAATGGCACTAACTATAATTATAAATGAGGGGGCGCACGTACACCAGAGACGACCAATTCTTTACATGTTTTCAGGATTCTAATTGTTATTCATCACATTCCAAGCAAGATACTATAAGGTATCGAACTATGCAAGTCTATCAGCTTACATGGAGCAGCACGATTAAAACACATTAGAATAAATATATGCATAGATGCATAAAAATAAAAATAAAGGTTTCTGGAAGCTATGAAAAACAAACTAAGTACTTTAAAACAGTGGTCACAAAGTTTCATATTTTACCAAGTACTAGATTGCCTTGAACATCCATAGTGGCAGTCATTGAAATGGATGAGGTATGTTCGAGATCTTTAGCCGAAGTTAAAGCTTGGTGATTAACATAGCCCACCTCCATCAAACCATGATTAACATGAAAGGAATTAAAATTCTCGATGACAAGCAAGTGGCCCTGCAATGAAAGAGAGGCTTGGTCCTAATCAACCTTTTGAGGAGATGGAAAGTATTTCAGAGAAAACAACCTCGATAATCGATCACTTCAAGTTCCAGGTTATTGTAATTAACTTACATGAGGAGAACGAAAACCTAGCTATCATAGAAAAGATAAATATATATCAAGCTAACATGATACTAATTCACAGCTAAAGCAACTACGTACAGTAAGAAAATAGCAAGAAAAGGAACTAATCAAAGATGTAACCAAAGTTAAATAATGCTTGCTTCTTTCAACACCTGACCTTGCAGATATTGTGTATTCCTAGCATGTTCATAACTTGGAAGACAAATGAGGCTACCCCTGATTAATCAAAACCCAGCAACTATAATGCTAGTAAAATTGGAGAAATTCTTTTAACTAAACGATTGCAAAAAGCCTAGTCCCCAAATTCTGTTTGAAAGTGAACATTTGGGTTCAATCAACTGACTTTTCATATCTATAGAGTAAATAATAATGTCAATAGCTGACCAAAAATAGAGCGGATCAGTATAAGACATGAAAAATCTCAAAGAAAAGTCAGTGTGTTCATAGATCCACACCTTTCTTGGCATTATGGGAACATCCAAAACAGTTTTTTCTTCCCTGAGTAAATCACGCAGCAAAGTCCCACTCCAACAACCAGCTGCTAAAACAATTGCCTTCTTACTGTACAACGTAGTCTTGGCCGTCTGAACAGCTTCTATCTTTCCATTGCTACCAGATCTGAGGGTGTACAAAAGTGAAGTTCTTATCATCTTATTACTATAATGCTTATAGGGATTCACGTTAAAAGACATATTGGTCAATTGATGTAAATTGAATACTAGATATATGAATTAGTTCAGAATTTTTGGCAAATTTTGACTTTCTTTTAATGAGAAACCAGAGTACTGTTGACTGTTTCACTCTTTGCCGCGGACTGTTAAGAAGATGACACATAAGGTAGGCTATACTTCATTTCATAAAACATTATTGAGAGGTGCTGATCACACTTTTAAGCAACTAGTTTTGATCAGTGACTGGCATGCTTCCATTTTACTTTTGGGCTAAATTACAGAAAATATCCCTGAACTATGGATCTCGTTTAAAAAAATACACCTAAACTTGAAAAAGTTTTAAAAACACTCTTTGACCTTTCAAAAAGATCCAAAAGAACCTTTATTGTTAATTTTTGGAAGGAAACCGTTAAAGTTTCATTGATACCTTTGTTCTTTCAAAAAGAAAAAAACTCTTACTGGAAAACATTTCGTCTTCTTCTCTCTGCAAATGCCCTTCCTCTATGAAAATTAATAAGAAACTTCGTTTGTTTGCTATGTATTCATAGACAATAAGTTTTTCATCTCCTTCAATACAACATCTCAAAGAGCCTACCCATATCCTTATGTTGAATTTTCAAGATGGCTTTTGCTTAATTCTTGAATTTTTCATGTCCTTGACTTGATTTTTTTTTTTTTTTATTATAATTATCTTTTTAGTTTTTTCACTATTGTTTCCTCACCAGTCACAATCCAACAACTTTCCATAAATTCCTTTTAGACATAATAAATGAGAATTTTGTCAGCGGTTCTAAGACTTCTTGAATATTAAAAAAGAAATCACATATCAAACTTTTGATTAATTAACCCTTGTAAACCGGATCAAATCCTCCTTCAAGTTTAAGGACGTAGCAAAAATTTCACCAAATAAGCTCCAAAACCTAAAATCCATAACCATAAGCATAACCCTTTCTTCCTTTACCACCCATAATCGTAGTTGAAACCATACTAATCTTCTGCTTATCACTAACACACAAACAGAGAGAGCAAAAGAAGGAAAAAAAAAGAGACCAATTATCTTATTCACACTTCTAAAAAGAGAGCTCGATACTGAACTTCTTTCATCAGATGTTCTATAGCACATATCTTATTAAATATTTTTTCTAACCCTGCTCAAATTTTACCTCTCCGCTCACTTTTACTATTTTCTCGAAGTTATTTTGTGTCAAATCAAACCAGGCTAATGGTCATGGCCTTGTTCTTATTTCAGATATCTTGTAGCATTACAGACTCCGAGGGTTAGCTGTAGAAAGATTTTTTTGATAGATGTTGTATCTATAGGACCCTTAAAAGTTAATGAATTTCAAGAACTTATTTGATTCTGTTTATCAATTAGTTAAAGAAAAGGTTATTTATGATATGCACATTCAAACATCAACTAACTAGAAATCTATCAGAACAGCAAATATTTATAGGTATTGCTGTTAACATCGATGTATAGTTGGCTAAGAAAAACAAACCTTAATAAGCCTGTAACTGGATCATGAAAAAATTCTGCATATCTTCCTTCAAAATTTCTGTTGGCCTACACGTTTATGATATCTATCAGTAACATGCGACGTGCTGGCTTGATATTAACACATTGTAGCAAATGTAATTGAATAGGTAGAAGGAGAATTAATATTTTCAGTCAAAACCTTTTCGATAAATGCTGCAGTACAATGAGCATCCAATTGGCAGTCATTGGGGAGAAAGGCAGCCCCGCAGCTGTTTCCGATCAGCAAAGCTGGTTCCATGGAAAGCAAATCAGCAACAGATAAGTACTCAACTTCTAGTCCGGCCCCAGAAAGTTGCTTTACCTTCCTCTTTAACATGTCAAGCTCTTCAGGTGTTTTACCAATTAACAAGCTTCCTAAGAAGTAGATAGAACTCGCTCATCAGTCACACAATTCATGTAAGACTGCATAACTTTCAGAGAAAATGCATAAAAAACGTTCAAATCCTGTCTTGAATGCAGTTCTTGGCCACAAATGTACTCCATGAAATTGTATTACATCATTTACTGACCTGATTTCATGAATTCTTTAAGGAACATACTTAATTTACTAGTTGTTCCCCAGCATTTTCTTCAGACAAACATATCTATATATGCAACTTGCAAGTAAGCTAATGGTTGTTGCTTCTCAAAAGAATAACAACTACCTAATGTGTGATCCTGTGTGGCAGCAAATGAAGAATGCAAATGATATGGAAGCCAAAATTACTATGAGTGATCGATACAAAAAATTGGTTTCATCGTTTCTCTTATGTAACGACCTTAAATTTTCTACTGAATCTAAGGTCAATTTAAAGTCGCTACTGTATGCATATCATGAACATTGAATGTCATAAAACATAACTTTCATCTTAAAGCACAGTCATGGACTTACGTGTTTGAAAACGTCTTTAAGACGACACAACAAAGGACTAAATAAAATAAACGAACGATTAAGTTAAAAACATCCTATTCTAGCCTAAATCTAGGAAAAATAAATGCGACTACTACCCAATGCATGTGTCATGGTCTCGAGTTGCGATGCCGTCATTGTTGCTCTTACCTGTCTTTTTCCAACCCAATTCTTCCGAGGGATTCAAGCCTTGATCACGCAGGGACTCAGCCAGACTCTCCCACAGCCTGTGACTTCTCAAAGCAAGTTCCCAAATGTCACTGTCAGGGGATTTGTGCCCCATCCATAAATAGCCCTGCCCTGGAACCGATAGATACATTACGATTCTAAGAACAGGTCCACAATCAAACAATTTACACCATTAACAATTCATTCTGAACATTCTCACCTGCACCAGTAGCTCCAGAGCAAGGGACGGCCTTATCGACGACGGCGACGGACATATCCGACTCCATAAGAAACTGCCGGGCAATAGTTAACCCGATAATTCCCGCTCCAATGATCACAACATCAAACTCAAAAGTATCGCCATTACGCGAGGTTGAAGACGAAGATTTAACATCTTTCAAAGCACAAAAGCTCACCGGCCCGTAACTATAATCATGACCAGAGCTATTGGCCGATTTTCTCCATTGTTTAGGATTAATCGACGCCCATTTCGGACTGAATCCTAGCTTGCAGAGATGTCTGCTAGAACACGAAGCTTTCCCGGTCCTGATAGAGAGACTTGAGCTTGGGCATGAACGCAGTGAATAAGAAGAAGAACTCATTTGGTTAATCTATGAAGCAATACTGAACTTCGCCGTTCGAAAATTTACTGGATTGGGTCAAGGATTCATCGCCTTCTTTGATTGATTGCAATTTATATCCGCCATGGATGTGCTTCGGGATCCTCGAGCTCATTCATCATTTTTCTAAGGAGATTAAAACAAAAAAAACAAAAAACAACAAAAAAAAACAAAAAACAAAAAAAAATAAATAAATAAACCTTTTGCAGTGAATTTTAAAAAAACAAACCGAAAGAACGGAAAAAACGGAAAAAAAAATTTGATATTTTCGTGGCTTCCACAAGTTAACATTTTCGAGTGACCTAATTTCTCGTACTCGTTGAGTGTGTTCCCCTTTCGGTGAGTACTCCGCCCGATTTATTGAGCAATAGACCCGTTGCTCATGTCATTCGTTGTGTGGGCTTCACGCTCGTTATCCTTACTTTTCTCTCTGTCGGGCCTCTCATGGCCCTAGTCATAAGTTATGGCAGCTCCGACTCACAACCACGGGGGAGAAGCAGCTCGACAAGTAGTAGAGGGGTGAAATTGTGAGACCGATAGGGAGAGTGTAACGACTCAGATCCACTGCTAGCAGATATTGTCCTCTCTGGGTTTTCCCTTTCGGGCTTCCCTCAAGACGTTAAAATGCGTCTACTAGGAGAAGGTTTCCACACCCTTATAAATGGTGGTAGGACATCACAATTCACCCCCTTCAGGGCCCGAAGGTTTCCACACCCTTTGTTTTCCTCCTTAACCCATGTAGGACATCACAATCCACCCCCTTCAGGGCTCAGCTTCCTCGGTGGGCACTCTTTTCTTCCTCCAATCGATCAGCTTCCTCGCTGGCACTCTTTTCTTCCTCCAATCGATGAGGGACCACCCCTAAATCCACCCCCCTTTGGGGCCAACGTCTTTACTGGCACACCGCCTCGTGTCTACTCCTTTTCGGAGAACAGTGAGAAGGCTGACACATCGTCCGGTGTCTAGCTCTGATACCATGCTAGCCCGATATTGTCCTCTTTAGGCTTTCCCTTTCGGGCTTTCCTCAAAGCTTTAAAATGCGTCTACTAGGGGAAGATTTCTACACGCTTATAAATATGGTGGTTTGTTCTCCTCCCGAGTCTGTGGGACATCACAGAGACGGACGAGCGGTCCGTCCCTTTGGAGATCTTTCACTTTTGGCAGTTCCACTATTTCTCTCGTAAATACATTTTTAGTGATTTTTTTGGAAAGTAAAAAGGAAAAAAAAAAAAAAAAAGTGCCAAATAAGTAATAATAACCCAACTCTTTTTATGTACCCGAATTACCCCCAACAAATTCAGCGCGAGACTTTAAAATCCATTGCTGGAAAGCTTTATAATAGTGTCCTTAATTCATCGGCAACAGCTCATCAAATTACCCCCACAATGGCAGTCGCAAACCTCCACAGGCTCCGCCAAATCCACCGTCTGCCGGCGATTAGCTACTCCAAATCCATTTTCACAAGAGGCTCAGCGTCGGCCGTCGCCTCGTCGGAAACCCCATCGTCCTCGTCCAAAAAGGTGTCAGATCGCATCGTCAAACTGTTCGCGATTGATCCGGAGGGCACGAAGAAGGAGATTGTCGGATTGACCGGCCAGACTCTTCTGAAGGCGCTCGCCAATCGGGGTCTGATTGACCCCGAATCTCATCGATTGGAAGACATCAGCGCGTGTTCGGCCGAATGCGAGGTCAGTATCGCTCAGGAGTGGCTCGAGAAGCTGCCGCCGCGGTCCTACGATGAGGAGTATGTGCTCAAGAGAAATTCTAGGGTTAGGGCTTTGAACAAGCACTCGAGGCTGGGCTGCCAGGTTATTCTCACCCCCGACCTTCAAGGTATGGTTGTTGCTGTCCCCGAGCCCAAACCTTGGGAGATTCCTTAAAAAAATTTACTCGTTTTTGCATCACTGAATCGTTGTTCTTCGGATCTTTTTTGGCTGTTTGGTTATTTAATAATTTGTACCTTCAATTGGTGCATTTGGTGGACGACTTGTTCTCTTTGCTTAAAAGATTATCCCCTAATTGCGTCGTTTTGATGCTTCTATATTATAGTTGTTCTGTGTCAAATTGTTTAATGGATATTTTTGTTTCCGGATTTTCTGTACCTCTTTGTTAAAGTAATGTAAACATTCTGAGAATGTATTTAGAGATTGGCAAGCAATTGTTAGGAACTTAGAATATGAAAATTTTTGGGTTCCATAGGATTGTGTCACTGCTTTGTTGTTCCAGGTAGAACCACTATGGCATGTCACTGATCTAGGGGCTAGTCATGAACTGTGATGTTCATAAACCTTGATTTCTTTAAAGGTATTGTTCCAAACAATGAGATAGAGTGAGATGGTTGTTCTTTGAGATCAGTCTATTAAAGAAATTAAAACGTTACTTGTTTGTCTTTGTGCACTAGTACTGCCTGAGTTATTTGGAAAATTTCTCCATGTTCACCCCTAAGAGAAGTCTTGTGAGACTTCTCGTGGGCACGTTGGTATTTAGGTTCTTTCTCTTCATAAAAATTGGAGGAGATATTGTTGAAGGTAGAAAATAAATGGAGGTATTATGTATACCTAAACAACTTAAGGAGAGAAGAACAAAAATCTTGTTTTTTTTTTTCTCTCAATCGCCTCGAGTCAAGGTTAAGGTTTACCTAATTTTTGGATGTATGTATGGACAAGCCCACCACTAGTAGATATCGTCCTCTTTGGGCTTTTTCTTTCGAACTTCCCCTCAAAGTTTGTAAAACACGTATGCTAGGGTGAGGTTTCCACATCTTTATAAAGAATTCTTTGTTCCCTTCTCCAACCGATGTGTGATCTCACAATCCACCCCCTTTGAGGCCCAGCATCATTGCTGACATTCGTTCCCCTCTTTAATCGATGTGGGATCTCACAATTCACCCCTTTCGGGGTCAGCGTCCTCGCTGACACTCGTTCTCCTCTCCAATTGACATGGGATCTTACACTAACTGATCAAGTATAGAGAAAGGAGATTGTAGGCTATGGGTGAAATTTATGGTAAAGATCAGCTTGTTGAATCTTACATGGATAGCTTGTAGTGATTGGCATTTAAAAGGCCTGTCTAGGCCTTTAGGTGTGCCTCACTTCCCTAAGTCATATGCTGTAATGCGGCTAATTCTTGTAATTACTTCTAATAAGAAATATGCTTTCTGGATGTTTATGCACTTAAACAACCTCTTATAAAAGCCTTTCTCTATCAGATCTTTAATATTTCCTTTTATCATTAAGTTTAATATTACATTTCATCAGATATATATAGGTCTCCTTTTCATAGCTTAAAGCTATGGGTCTCGAGTCACTGTCTGTGGTACCTTTTCTTATGTAGAATATTTTCTGAACTGGCTGATGTGAACACTGTAGCTGGACGATCAATGTTTGCTTATGTTAATGGCATATTAGATGCCGACGAGCCTTGGTATAGGACGGAGAGTATACGTAGGTTGGTTTGAGTTCATTTTTTTGAATCAACGATAAATTGACATGTCGCTACAACGAAGAGAAATTGATTCCTGAAGCGACATGTCAATTTCTCGTGACGGTTTTTCCATCCAAGCAGAACCACCAGATTACTTATCTTATTTTTTACTTCAGAAAACTAAACCATGGCGATTGTTGTTCGTTCATATTGAATCGACTTGGTTTAGTCAGCCTTTTTTTCTTCCAGTTTTGGCATGCACCCCTGAGCCTTTGTGAATAGGTCTGATACGATCATTGCCTTGAATAAAGAAAGGCAAGCATGATTTTGTAAGTGGTTATGGAGATTTCCTAATGAGCCTTTCAAAAGAATATGGGACTAGAGCTGTAACCTTCCCATAAGTGGCTGTCCTCGTTGCCTTGGAAAAGCCATTTCCATGCATAACTACTGAAAGGTTTCTTTTTGTTCATTCGAAATCGGTAATCGGTAATGGGGTAGAGTCGGTAGAGTCGCTCTGGGAAGATAGACGGGTTGGCGTCTTGGAGAATTTATTGAAGGCAATTGTTATAATGTGTCTGTCAATCTTATATTCGAGGGCTAGATCGAGAGCTAGCATTCTTATGATCGAGGACTAGATCGAGAGTTAGCGTCCTTATGATTTGGAATTGAGAGTTGATTCTTCTCATTCTCGTAAGGGCTAGATCGAGAGTTAGTGTTTTTATGAGTTTTGACATTTTTTTTCGTATGTGAGATTGAGAGGGAATCGTTTTTTTCCTTTAAATTACTTGTGTCAAATAATTTGAAATTTAAAATAATGACTCTTTTATTTTTTTAAATCCTACCTTCTTTTTTTTAAATGTTAATTTATTAAATTTTAGTGATGAAAAATTTCATGAATACTTTCACATTTAGGATTTTAACAAAAATAAAATAAATAAAATAAAAAAATAAGAAGAAAAAAGAAAATTACATTTTTGTTTCTAGAATAATGTTTAATATATATATATATTGAAATATATTAGAAATTTATTAAACATAAACTTAAATATATTTTAAAACTAAAAAACTATTGCACACTTTTAAAATTTATGAATTTATTTTCCACCAACTTAAATATCAATTACGCCTTAAGAACATAATTAGACTGGAAATATTAATTCAAATTAATAAAATATCGCTAAACATTTAACTCTATCTTAAAAAAATATTCAACTTTTATAATTCTTAATAATACCCATTAATTTTGAATAGAAACCGTTAATATTTTAAAAATACTTTTTTACACTTTCTTAAAAAAATAATCTTGCGTACAAAGTTAATATTAAAAAGTGAATAATTTATGAATTTATGAGGTGTCTATAGACGATATTCGTCCATATATTGAGGTAATTACTTTTTTAAATATTTTTTAAAAATTTATGAGTATTTTTTAAACGAGTATTTTTAGATTTTTTTTTTATTTTTTTTGAAAATTTAAAAAATTTATAGTATTTTTGAGATAAATAACAAAAAGAAAAGAAAAAACACAAATGGTTTCAAATCTATCGTCCTCGTAAAGCACTTAAAACGGAGCTTTAAAAAACAAATTAAAAATGGAAAATGAACAGTTTATGAGATCAAAACGGAACATTTTCTATTTATTTATTTTGTTTTTTCGTTCTTGTTTTCGTGTCAGTTCATACGTTACTCTCTAACTCGTTAATTTCCCGTTGAACTTGAATCGCCACTCTCTTTTTATTTCGCCGTCTTCCTCATCTTCTTCATCATCTCCCGCCCTTTCTTCTTCCCTGCATTTTACCAGTTTTTTCTCACTAATCCGACCTCATGATCGCCCTTCAATACCCCAATGTTCAAGGGTTTTAATCCTCTTCTGTTTTGTCGGTAAGCTTTCATTTACTCATTTACTCTTCCCTGAAAATCGGTGATTCTTTTTGCTTTCCCTTTTGTTTTCTATGTTTTTGGTGGTTGAATGTTCATATCGTTTCTCTCTGACTTTGTCTCGCCGTTATGGCTCGTGTTGAAGTCGGAGTTGGAAGGGTTTTAGTCTTCGTACCGTTTTATGAAATAGGAAATGAACTCAGTTTACCTTTTTTCTGTAATTTCATGCGAGTGCTTCGGTTGGCTCGATTTGATCGAAGAACAATGTGTTTTTGTGGCGGCTTGAATTTATTTTTCTTATCGCCGGCTGATATTGTCATCAAATCTTCTTTCTACGCAATCTTGGTTTCCATTAATAGGATTTTGCATTTAAAGACGGTTTTGAACCTTGCTTTAATTACAGAATTTCAAACGAGAAGGATAGTTCTTGTCTGGGAATTTTGGGTGTAAGTTTTCCTTTGGGGTAGTGTTGCTTTTTTGTTGATTTCCTCGAGGTTTTAGCCATCTCTTATGTCTTAGTTATCCTTGCTTGGTATTTCGTTGTTGGTTCCTTTTGGTATATGTATCTTGTTTCTCATCGTGTTTGTGAGATCTACCTTAGCTGAATGATTTCTTTTCCATTGACGAACTTTTGGCAATTTGTTCTTGAGCAATTGGTTAGCTCTGTCTGGATGCTCTTGTTTTATAGAATTTTTTTCAATTCTTGTGTTTCTTCTCTTCTTTTTCTCTCTTTTATATCTGTAACAGTAGCCTGTTTTTTTACAAGAACATAACCTGAGATTTTTCTTTTTTTTTTTTGATTTCCCCCCCTATATGCAGTACGTGATCTTTTAACTTTTACTTTTACCAATTGTGCTTCTCTCTTACAGTGTTTATGGGCTTCTCTGACTTATTGAATTTGCTATTCTCGGTGGGTGTTTGGTGTTCTGCATATATTGTTGCTGCAGTTATTGCATCATTGCGGATCATCTGCTGTCTTTGTCTGCTTTAAACTTGTGAGACAACTTGTAAGCTACCATGGGATATGCACAACTAGTTATTGGTCCTGCCGGCAGTGGCAAGGTGATGGATAAGTGCTCTATTCAGCTGTTCTTACCTTTTCTTACTTGTATTCCACTGTGTGATAACTAAAAATTAGCATCTAACATTTCAATGGACATGGCATAGCTTTTGAATATACGTTTCACGCATTATGGATAGTCATCGCATCAAACTACTATAGTTTGCTGTATTTGGAGTATTTTTTTGTTAATATGCTCTTAAATGAATCCAGAATCATAATTTGTTCTTGTCTGATTATTAATCAGTAGTTGTTTCTTTATGAAAATGTGGCTATGTATTCCAGAAAATAGCAGCTATTTCCTTTCCATTGTTTGATTCCATCTATGAACCATTTTGGTCTAAAATGCTGATTGATTTTAACTAACTTCATCGAAGTTTTTACTTGAATCAGTCAACTTACTGCTCTAGCTTGCACCAACACTGCAAGACGGTTGGCCGAACTATGCATGTTGTGAATCTTGACCCTGCTGCCGAACATTTTGACTATCCTGTAGCCATGGGTAGGCGTACATTACTTTGACGATCTTATGAGTTCAAATGACTAACACACTAAACTTAAGTGATTTGTATTGCATGCTTACAGATATTAGGGAGCTCGTTTCATTGGATGACGTTATGGAGGAGCTTGGACTTGGTCCTAATGGTGGCCTTCTATACTGCATGGAGTATCCTTAAGTGATTATGCCCTTTTTCTCCTTGACGTTGTGGGATTCAGTCACTGTAAATTCAAAAAACATGTTTTTGTATATTGTGTATTTATCCATCAGTCATCATCCATCCACCCACCCACCCAAGAAAAAGAAAAAAAAAACTTCGGTTCATTTAATGAATGAACAGTTCCTTTTATTTCTGAAGTTGTGGGCAAAGATTTATAGAGTGTGTTCTTTAAAACCTTGTGAATTACCTTAATCTTTTATTAGACATCTTGAAGAAAATCTAGATGATTGGTTGACAGAAGAATTGGATAACTACATGGATGATGACTACTTAGTCTTTGACTGCCCAGGTTTGCACTGTTCTCTTGTGTGCTTGTGTTTGTGTATTGTTTAAACTGATAGATGGCTATCATACAGTTGTAGTTTGTATGAGGATAAATATACTTAAATACTATGATTAATACTCTTACTACTTTAAGTTTCAACTTTTATAGTTTAGTCTTATCTATAGTTTCTTTCTTTTACCTTTCTGTCAAAGTTTTGTTTTTCTAAGTCTTTGTTAAGATGTATCGGTAGTTTTTTGCTCAGGAGATTATTTTGGGTTTCATACTTCTGCTATACTGTTTGGTATGATGTAATTATAGCTATAAATGAGAATGACTTCCTAGGTTCTTTAGAAAATCATCGAACAAAAAAGGGTGATCTAACTAAAGAGGTAAGAGAAATTGGGCAGTGTGCCAACGAGGACGCTGGGGAACAAGGGGGGTGGATTGTGATTGTGAGATTCCACATCGGTCGGAGAGGAGAACAAAACATTATTTATTAAAGTGTGGAAACCTCTCTCAAGTAGACGCGTTTTAAAATCACGAGGCAGACAGTATGGAAAGGATGAAAAGGACAGCAAATGTTGTATGAAAAAGTAGAAGCAATAAATCTCACACTAGCAAATACAGTAGGGAAAGGACATCAGCATAAAAAGGTGAAGTTCTTTCCTTTGGGAAATAGCGCAAAAAGCCATTAGCACAAGTGAAAAACTCTAAAAAAGAATGTCTTACATCACTCCTCCGAATTGGTGTCCATTATGCAAGAAAGAAAACAAATCACAAAGCCACTTGTTTATGCAATGCACATACATTAAGAATCTCTGGACAACAATTCTCAATATATTCGGATGACATCTCACATTTCCTAGGGAGGTAAATGAATTTTTGGATATGGCCTTAACGTTCCACCCTTTCAAGAATGCAAAAGCCCTATTATGGAAAAACTTCATCATAGCTTTTTTTTAGAATATGTGGAAAGAAAGAAATCAGAGAATATTTGCAAGACACAGACTTACACAAAACTTTTCGACAATGTTGTTTACCAAACTATATCTTGGTGTAAACTGTCCAATATTTGTACTTCCTATAGGTATACTGCCCTCATTGCAAATTGGGAAGGTCTTTTATAAACACCATGGATTATACATCCCTTTTATAAATTTCAATCATCAATAAAATTGTCTCTTATCAAAAAAAAAAAAAAAAAAAAAAAAAAAAAAAAAAAAAAAAAAAAAAAAAAAAANCTTACGGTGAGCTTGAACTATTACAAATACTAACCGTAAAAGAGTTTTCTTTAGGAGCATTTCCTTGTCACTGAAGTAGAAGTGTGCTTGTATGTGTAGCATATATTGACTACATTGGGATTAAAAATTGCAAATACGAAAACCAACTTGATCTCATACTACACCTAATAAATCCGAGTATCAGTCATCTTATTCTAGAACAGATCTTACCTACTCAAGATACTACGACGTTAAACATAGTTGATTTTCATGCTAGAATTGGGTATTCAATATTTATCACTTTTGGCTACCATGTAGGTCAGATAGAGCTCTTTTCCCATGTTCCTGTTCTTAAGAACTTTGTGGAGCATTTAAGGCGAAAAAATTTCAATGTCTGTGCTGTGTATTTGCTTGATTCTCAGGTCTGTAAATTCTAAGTTCATAACTTTCTATCACCTCAGTACTGCCTTGCTCTGTTCTTTACTCGTATAGTGACAATTGGCCTATGTATCAGTTCATGACAGACATCACAAAGTTTATTAGTGGTTGTATGGCATCTCTTTCAGCAATGGTTCAACTTGAATTGCCACATATTAACATCCTCTCCAAAATGGATCTTGTGACCAACAAAAAGGATATTGAAGAGTATGTATCTTCTTCACCATCTGCTCCTGAGCTAACTATTCCAGTCAAATTTTCCTTCATTGTTCTAAATTCTTGACTTAAACTCTAGCTTCTTAAATCCGGAGCCTCGAGTTTTGTTGTCAGAGTTGAATCAACGTATGGCTCCACAATTTTCAAAGCTAAATAAAGCTCTTATTGAACTGGTGAGCAGCTTACAGTTTTTTCATACATTACTCAAGTTTCCGGTGCATGGTTGAGAATTTTTGTCTGCAGTCTAAACATAACAATCATTCGTTTAGAATGGAAGGTGATATTTTATCATAATGTTTGGAAAGATCATTGAAAATACTTTTAGTTTTTATGCACGTTAATTTATATTCCCAATTATGTTCTTTTGTAATTTGCAATGAATGAGAATGTTGGTTTTGTATTTATTTACATTCATTTATTATTTTAGGTGGACGAATATAACATGGTGAGTTTTGTGCCACTTGACTTGAGGAAAGAAAGCAGGTACTCTTTTTTTCTGTGCACTCACCTCCCCATGTACTTCTGTTTCTTGGATTTTTTTTGTTTGGTTTGGTTTGGTTTGACAAGATTATTTTGTGTATACTTATGATCATTTTGGATATTTTCTAGTTGGAATTAAGAATTTTTCTGCTACTAATGGTTTTGTGTTTACTAAGTTTGTGTATTTTCACAGTTGAGTTTGTGCATTTATGACTTGTTGTGGGTGTTTCAATAGTTGAAGTTTGTGCAATTTATTGGTTAATTCTTGAACGATCTTTTTATTCAAATCTGGGGTTCGATAGAATGAAATTGAAAGTTTAAGGTTCTTGTATCGACACGAGCATGGAGTTTAGAAATTTACTTTTTTTCTTTCTATATTACCAGTTCCATAGTCCTCGAACAAATGATCGGAAATATAACGACACAACAGGAAGATCTTATTCTTTTCTCCTGGCTTTATACTTCGGCTTTGAGATGTTGCAGTTCATTTGAATTGGGTTTACTGTTGCATTGACTTGTCTTTGAAGGCCAAGCCTGATATGAATCGTTTGTTTGAACAGTATAAGATACGTGTTGGCTCAAATAGATATCTGCATTCAATACGGTGAAGATGCAGATGTGAAGATTAAGGATATTGATCCAGAGGATGATGATTAAATTCCACTTCCTTTTCCATTGAACTCTTAAGATAGGATGTTCTTTTTGGGGTCTCTTTGATACTTTGTATGAACTTCACCAAGATCAAATCAGAGTTTGAATCTTTTTGAGTTTCAACTATATACATACAGAGAATCTATGGATATGTCAAAATCTTTGTGTTGATGATAAGGCTGTTTCTAAGTTAATAAGAAAGGTAGAGATGATGGTTCATATGAATAAAGAGTGCTATTACAAATTTAAGTGGGAGAGTCCACAATATATCTACATTATATGTACAATACTCACAACAGAACCACTAAAACCACTGCAGTGGAACTGTCCAGGCTATGTTCTGGCCAAGCTCCNCTCTTTTTTTCTGTGCACTCACCTCCCCATGTACTTCTGTTTCTTGGATTTTTTTTGTTTGGTTTGGTTTGGTTTGACAAGATTATTTTGTGTATACTTATGATCATTTTGGATATTTTCTAGTTGGAATTAAGAATTTTTCTGCTACTAATGGTTTTGTGTTTACTAAGTTTGTGTATTTTCACAGTTGAGTTTGTGCATTTATGACTTGTTGTGGGTGTTTCAATAGTTGAAGTTTGTGCAATTTATTGGTTAATTCTTGAACGATCTTTTTATTCAAATCTGGGGTTCGATAGAATGAAATTGAAAGTTTAAGGTTCTTGTATCGACACGAGCATGGAGTTTAGAAATTTACTTTTTTTCTTTCTATATTACCAGTTCCATAGTCCTCGAACAAATGATCGGAAATATAACGACACAACAGGAAGATCTTATTCTTTTCTCCTGGCTTTATACTTCGGCTTTGAGATGTTGCAGTTCATTTGAATTGGGTTTACTGTTGCATTGACTTGTCTTTGAAGGCCAAGCCTGATATGAATCGTTTGTTTGAACAGTATAAGATACGTGTTGGCTCAAATAGATATCTGCATTCAATACGGTGAAGATGCAGATGTGAAGATTAAGGATATTGATCCAGAGGATGATGATTAAATTCCACTTCCTTTTCCATTGAACTCTTAAGATAGGATGTTCTTTTTGGGGTCTCTTTGATACTTTGTATGAACTTCACCAAGATCAAATCAGAGTTTGAATCTTTTTGAGTTTCAACTATATACATACAGAGAATCTATGGATATGTCAAAATCTTTGTGTTGATGATAAGGCTGTTTCTAAGTTAATAAGAAAGGTAGAGATGATGGTTCATATGAATAAAGAGTGCTATTACAAATTTAAGTGGGAGAGTCCACAATATATCTACATTATATGTACAATACTCACAACAGAACCACTAAAACCACTGCAGTGGAACTGTCCAGGCTATGTTCTGGCCAAGCTCCAAGCAAAACAGAATCTAGAACCCTACATGTCTAGATTCCACCAAAAAGAATTAAAACAAAGAAAGACATGGAGAAGCAGCTTAGATTCTACATTTACAAACCATTCCTCACTTGGAATTTTAGGGAGAGAAAACAAAACCCAGATGCACACAGCTGCCAAAGATATAATTCATAACTAAAGAATTTATTCCTCTTTTACACAATAGTGAAGAAACTGATGAAGATCATACCCTTCAATAGTTGATGAAATTGAGAAAGTTCTCTTCCTATGATTTTGCTTTCCCTGTGCTTCCATCTCTTTGATTCCGAAAATGGCTGAGTAGCTGTTGTGCCTGCAATATGAGGAAAAGTGTTATTCTCCTCCTTTTCCACTCTTCCCTTGCATCGTTCTTGTACGAATGATGTAAAGTACAACGGAATCAAGTTTCTTGTATAGTTCTAGATCAACCGAACTGTCATTGAGATAAAATGTAAAAGAATACAAAGGATACTTGACAAGCCAGCCAAACAAAAAAACTGGGCAGACAAAAGTCAAGCCCTCAGAGTGAGAAGGGGTGTTTGCGTCTAAAGATTTTCGTAGTTATTCGTTCGGACTTTTTCTTCGGAAAAACAAATGTTATTGGTTAGCTTAATCCTAATATGATTCATGACGCGAAAAGCAAAAGGCTGTGGATTCATAGCATGAAATTACAAAAAAAAAGGGGAATCCCAAGGAGAATTACAGACATCTCCCATTGAAAAGGAGGGTAGAATAGATACCTTTTCTTTTGCTCTAGGTGTGCCAGACTGAGATAGGGCGACGAGAGGTGGAACGGCTCCTTCTTGGAGAACCAGGGTACAAAACTTGGGACTATGAAGGCATAGTTGCAACAGAATAGATGCAGCATTTTCCTTTCCTCTCATAGATCCACATTCAACAATTTCTACCAACAAGGGTATACCCCCTTCCCGAGCAATTGCCAATCGTCCCTCCGAAATTGTCGACAAATTAGCAAGAAGTGCAGCAGCCTTATCAACCATACCTGTAGTAGTGGCTAGTAGCCCAACAAGGTACTTAACTGCTCCTGCTTGAACTATACGAGCCTTATTTTCATGAAAAATTGATAAGTTGAACAAAGCAGTGGCTGCATCTTTCTTACCCCTCAGTGTACCCTCACCTAAGAGATTGACCAAGGCTTTAACTGCACCAGACCGACCGATTTTGGCCTTGTATTCTTCCAATACAGAGAGACTGAATAAAGTTGCTGCAGAATTTTCTTTAGCAGTAGATGTTCCTGTCTTCAAGACATGAATAAGTGGTTCTATAGCTCCTCCTTGTGCAATCATGACTTTATTATTTTCATTAATTGACAGGTTTAAGAGAGCTGTCACTGCATGCTCTTGTATCTGCTTTCCATCTGAATATAACAGTGAAAGTAAGGGGCCTATAGCCCCACATTGGCCTATTATAACACGGTTCTCTACGTTATCCTTGGCAAGAAGCCTTAATTCTTCTGCAGCTTTCATTTTAACTTCATCCTTTTGGCTCTGAAGGTCTGCAACTAATTTCTTGATATGCAAATCCCCCGATGAGTTATCGGATTCAGGTTCGACTGGAACTAAGTTACAGGTTGTACTATTACAGTTTCCATTCTCCACCATGCCTGTTTCTGTTTTACAAGCCTGTAATTGTCCACCTTCTAATGATGAATTCAACCCCGATGCTTCATTATGAGATGCAGTAGGATGTTCTGATGTGATTTCGTGTTTAGTTGATATCTTCAACACCTCATTAAGTGCCGATGGAACATAATCAATGCTAGATAAGGCACTGGAGGCTGATACACTCCTGCTGTAGATATATGACTGCTGAGGGGAAGGGTGGTCAAACTTTTCGGTTTCGTTTCTCTGGCCTTCATTAGATTTCCCCCCAATTAAATTAGTAAAAACGTCCCCATTTTGCTTGTTAGAACCCTTTTCAACTTCAGGAGATGATCGAGAGCTATCACTTCGATTTGAATCCTGCTGAGACAATTGAACCAACGATGATAAACTGGAAATATTCAGTTTGTTTTCATCGCACCAACTCAAAATCATGGCTTTAACAGTGTAATTGGGAATGAGATTTGTATGCGTGAGCGTCTGATGAGTGTTGGGGCAGATGTTCAGCCCACTATCTATCCACTTTTGAATGGAGGACCTGTCATAAGTTTGGCCAGACGCCACAATTACTGGATCAAGCATCAGTTCCAACGACAATGGACAGCGGAAGTATGAAGGAACTGATACTCCATTTATCCCATGAAAATAGTCCTTTCTAATCATCCAATCTCGTATACGGATAATTAGATCCATAATTTCGTTGATCCGATATAGCTGCTCTTTCGCATTGTTTTGTTCAGCATCGATTCTCTCCTTTTCGACTGCTATAGTCTCCTTCAGAAGTTCTTGATTCGACATCAAATGAAGAACTTCGATAATTTTTAGAAGATCTTCGGAGTTCGGACCAATGCCACTCCTTTGACTAATTAAAGCCTCTTCTATAGATTCAGATATCCTTTCCTGCTTCAATGATTGAAGACCTTCAAGACATTTCTGGACAGTTCATTAGATGTCAATGTTATTTGTGTCAAATAACCAGACAAGATGTATCAAAATCAAGAGAACTCCTTAGATTTCATAAATGTTTCCAAATTTATACATACCTGAACAGCATTTAGACTTGAGCTACATGATGCTGATTCCGACAACTTCCATACAATCTCACAAATCTCTTGTAAAGAGCTTTGAATCTTTATAAGCAGCGGATCACATTTCAAAGCCTAAGACGATGCAAAACAAGAGAAATTACTAATGTTTGGATGATAGAAGAATTGAATTTGGAATATAAGAGAAAGCTGATTCTTGAGGTAACTTACGCTGCAAATTTTGCTCATCTTTGGACACCAGTTTTCAATGAACTCCCGAGCGTCATTAACAGCGATATCCAGAGACTCACATTCTCTATAAAGTAACTCATCGGAGGATAGTTTGAGACTAACGACATCATCAAGCACGAGTTTCAGATGTTTCAAGACAACAGCAAGATTCTTGCAGTTCTTAGGAAGAGGCAAAGACTTTGTAGTATGGCATGAAACTAGATGAATGAATCTGGAAATACTGTTAATTAGACATTGTACAGAGGCTGTTCCCATTTGTCCTGATTCCAAGGATATATGACAACATTAGCAACAGGCAAACACAATATATGGGCTAAAACTAGTATGAATATAAGGTCCTCACGAAGACAAGATATTGATTTACATTAACGTTAAAGAAGATAATTGTAACAGTTCAAGTCTCGGCTAACAAATATTGTCCTATTTGGGCTTCCCCTCAAGGTTTTTTAAAATGCATCTGCTAGGGAGAGGTTTCCACACCCTTATAATGAATGCTTCGTTCTCCACCCCAGCCGATGTGAAATCTCACAATCCACATTTTAAAAACCTCAAGGAGAAACCAAAGAGGACAATGTCTGCTAGCGATGGGCTTGGGGCGTTACAATAATGAACATTCATCTACTTCAAAACAGAGATTTCACAACTCAAGTCCACCCATGAGGTGAATACAATCGGTCACAAAATAACAAGTGTTAAACAGAAACGTTTTATAGGGAAGAAGAAGAAGAAGGTAACATTAAGAACAGATTTAAGCATCATCCAGAACCATCAAGTAATCTACTCTACCAACCAGGCAAACATAGAACTTGTCCAAAGAACTTAAGGTTTCTTGTGTTCAAAGATAGAAATTCCATCACACTTGCAAGAACACCTCCAATTTTTTTCCACCATCTAGTAAGTATAAAGGATCTGGGAAATTCAACTAATATCATCCCTTCAGAGGATCATTCTAATGAAAGCATTTCAGCAGTAGAAACAAGGACTCCTAGAAGTAGTAAAATTTAACTATCACCTTGAGACTCGCCTTCACGCAAGGCTCTAACTTTTGGCCTCGAGACATGCATCGTTTTGCACCATAAGAGGCTTACACCTCTACGAAAATGCACCAAGGCTTCAAGTCTCTATGCCTAGTAAATGATTAGAACAATAGTATTAATTTGCCTCATTCTTCAATGTTTTAAACAACTATTGAGGCTAAACCTTGAGACTCGCCTTCACGCAAGGCTCTAACTCTTGGCCTCGAGACTTGCATCGTTTCGTACCATAAGAGGTTTACACCTCTACGAAAACGCACTGAGGCTTCAAGTCTCTATGCCTAGCAAATGATTATAAGAATAGAATTAATTTGCCTCATCCTTCAAAACTATACACATTAGAGTTCTAACAATTTGAAGTATTACTACTTTACTACATTGAAAATCATTGCATTTGATACAAGATAAAATTACAAGAAGGAAGACCAAGCAAGGCCAAGCCTGTTAAAGATATCACCACATTCATTTCTCACATAAATCCCTATGAATTAGCAGCCAGCTTAAGAACTCACTCACCAAGAACCCTAATCCAATCTAACCATGGACACTTAGTTAAACCGATTCCATTGTAACACAGTTCTGTATTCCTTCACTCGATAAACAGAAGATTTCCAAATCCAGGAAACACCCCAAAACCCACATCGCAACCACGAGAAAAGACGAACAAAATTTCACAACAATTTCTTAAAAAAAAAAACAGAGATTAAAACTCATCATTCGGAGCCATACACACATTGATGAACAAAGGGATTAACATTATTACCTGCAACTTGAAAGAGGCGAATCACGGCACAACCGGATCGAAGAGGAAAACCATTTCACAAGAATCCTCCCCAGAAACTAAACGATGAGAAACTCCTTGGCACCGTTTTGCAATATCGCCTCGAAGCGAGCGAAACAGAGGTGGAATGAAAGGGGGAAAATGGGAGAAATGGCGGATTGCTTCCAGTGGGTATCTCGGTTGCAGAGGTTTGTTGTTTTGTAATGGTGAAAAAAAGGGTATGGAAGAAACTGAAAGGGAATGGAAGATTGAAAAATGGGGAATCGAGAAATCCCCACGAAGAAATGTGAATTTCTTAAGGACAATGATTGGATCAAAGGGTAAACGAGAGAAGAACTAATTTTGAGTTCTTTTAATGGATAATGAGAAGTCATGGCTTCCAATAGATATGGATTCCCTCACTCCGCCCTGCACAAACGTGGATCGTCTTTGTGAATTTACGATTATACCCCTCTTCTAAGGCTTTTATTTATTTCTTTCTTTATTATTGTATCATTAACCATTTCTTTCTTTTGGTGTGATGAACTTAGTCGACTGATTTCTGCATTAACCATTTCTTCCTTTTGGTGTGAGGAACTTATTATGATTGCTACTGGATTGGCCGTCGTGCTTGCTTCTATTGAACCTGGGGTTGGTCAAGGCACTGCTGCGGGCCAAGCTGTAGGAGGGATCGCGAGACAACCCGAGGCAGAGGGAAAAATCCGAGGTATTTTATTGCTTAGTCTCGCTTTTATGGAAGCTTTAACAATTTATGGACTGGTTGTAGCATTAGCACTTTTATTTGCGAATCCTTTTGTTTAATCCTAAAAAAATTACGTATTTTTTTCGTATTTTATTTACTTGGACTTGCTGCTCTTGCTTTTTCGAATTATATGCTCGAGTTATATGAAGCTTTCACTCCTACAATTACTTATTCGTTGGGACAATAACCTATGGGAAGGATTGATTTGAGGATGAGGCATTAGCATACTGACTCGCCTTCTTCCTTCCCTTTTTTAGTCCAATCTCGAATGGAACTNAGATGGTCAGGCGTTGATGAGCTCATTGAACTATCTGTTTAATTGAAACAAATATAATCCTCTAATAACTTGATGACAATATGTTTCTTAACCAGTTGAATTATGCTTAAATTATTGTGAAATTAAGATAATAATATTTTCTTGTAAGCGGTTATATATCTTAATTTCACGATAATTTAAGCATAATTCAACTCGTTAAGAAACATATTGTCATCCCGTTATTAAAGGATTATATTTTTTTAATTATTAAAACAAAAATCTATGAATAGATTGTGATGTACATCGATGTGAAAACGATGTTATATATGAGGCAGTAAAAAATGTGTAGAGCTCAATGGGAGGGGTGTGGAGACAGGGAAGTCTTCACCGTCCCCGACCTCGTTTAGGTAACGAAGAAAAATATATTGTCGTCAAGTTATTAGAGGATTATATTTGTTTAACCACGGGGAAGTCTTCACCGTCCCTAACCTTATTTAGCTAAGGAAGAAAAGTGGACTCTCCATCTCATTTGGGGTGGGTTGAACTCACATTTAAATGGTGACTCGTTAACGGCTCCTATTTTTGTACTTTTCTCGAACAATCAAACAATGATCTTTTATGCTCGTAAGCGGTTAGATTATCCCTAAAACAACCTAGTAAGAAAATGCTCGTACTCACCCAACTCTAGTATGATTCACACACTACACTTTGACCCTTCTTTTACCTAAAATATACAATGGATAAACGTAAATGATTTGAAGAAGAAGATTCTCAAATTGATATCAAAGAGAATTACAAAAATAGAGATTAGGTCGAGCCAAACCTTGAAAACAACTCACATCAGATTACAAAATAATTCAATAACTAGTAAAAGTAGATGCAATGAAGAAGTAGGGTCGCGAAAATAATAACTATTTCTTCTCAAGCTCAACAATGGCAGATAGAGAGTTAACAATGACATAACGTCTTTCTCTCTCTTAACCCAAAGAGTTAACAATGGCAGAACGTCTTTCTCTCTCTTAACCCAAAATTGTTATTTTTTAGTTTTCGATGAAAAACATTTAGTTTCAAAATTACCCTTTTTAACTTAAAAAAATATATTAATATCTTTAATTTTTTTAAAAATTAAAAAAATATCGTTAATATTCCTAGACCTTAATATATATATATATATAGTTTTGATGGGAGTATAACACAAATGATTTATTTAAAATTTTTTTCCCTTTTTTTTAAATATCAATACACTATAAAAATACAGCTGGAATACAATAAATTTATCATCCAAATAGATAATTTATTTTTAAATTAATTTTTTTTCCAACTATATATAATTTTTGTCCATATAACAAAAAAAAAAATAGAAATAATATTTTAAAGATTTAAAATAGAAATAAATTTTTATTAATTAACATAGTTTATATAATATATAAAATTAGAGACAAAAAAAAAACATTTTAAAAATACAACGAAAATAAAAATATTAGCATTTAAAGGGTAAGGAATAATAAATGTAAGACATGGGGGAGGGAAAAGCTCCATTTTTTTAAAATGTTAAATAATAATAATAATAATAATAATAATAATAATAAATAAATAAATAAATAAATAAATAAATTAAAAAAGAAAAGAAGCTTACGCTGCTGATTAGACATGGCAGACGAAACGCTCACCTTCCCCATCTGCCTTCCTTTATTGGACGTTCCATTTCCTCTCATTCATTTCCTCTGCTCTGCTAAATTCCACTTTTCAACCCTTACCGGATCAGATCCCCCACGCCGTCCGCCATGGCTTCCGCCGCCGCCGCCCCCCCCAAATCCCCCTCCCTCCCATGGAAGACCCGCCTCCTCGTCTCCCTCTCCTCCGTCTGCAGCGACCTCGTCACTCGCCGCAACGGCACACTCAACCGCCGCCTCTTCCGCTTCTTCGATTTCAAATCCGCTCCCAATCCCGTCAAACCTATTCACGGCGTCCTCTCCTTCGACGTCATCGTCGATTCTTCTCGCAACCTCTCTGTTCGCGTCTTCACTCCTCACTCTGACGCTCCCTCTCTTCCGATCCTCGTCTTCTTCCATGGCGGCGGTTTTGCCTTCCTCAGCAACGCCTCTTTCTCTTACGCCGCCGTCTGTCGTCGTCTCGCGCGTCGCATCCCTGCCGTCGTCCTCTCCGTCGATTACCGTCTCTCTCCAGAACACCGCTTCCCTTGCCAATACGACGACGGCTTCGACGTCCTCCGTTTCCTCGACCACGGAAACAACACTATCGGTCTCCTCCCTCCTAATGCCGATCTCTCCAAATGCTTCCTTGCCGGCGACAGCGCCGGCGCCAATCTAGCACATCACGTAGCCGTACGATTCTCTCGGCAGAAATCGCAGTTCCAGAAGGTCAAAATCATCGGATTAATATCGATTCAACCGTTCTTCGGCGGAGTAGAACGGATGGAATCCGAAACTCAATTAGATCCAGGATACATCGTTTCGCTTAAAAGAACAGATTGGCTATGGAGGGCGTTTTTACCGGAAGGATCGGATCGAGACCATTCTGCATCGAATGTGAGCGGGCCGAATGCGGAGGCGATTTCGGAATTAGAGGAATTCCCGGCGACGGTTGTGTTCGTAGCGGGATTCGATCCGTTGAAGGATCGGCAGAGGAGGTATTACGAATGGCTGAAGCAATCCGGAAAGAAAGTGGAATTGATAGAGTATCGGAACATGATCCATGCGTTTTACCTGTTTCCAGAGCTGCCGGAGAGTTCCGCCATGATCGATCAGGTGAGGAGCTTCGTCTTCAAATGTATGGAGGCATGAAAATGACATGTTCATTACGATCTTCACCGTTAAGATATTATTGTAGGTGGCAGAGACTGACTTTATTAGCTCTGCCACATTTAAATCTTTTGTTTTTTTTCTTTTCTTAAAAAGAAAAAAAAAAGAAAAAACTTTAAATATTTATTTTTTTTTCTATTCTAGTGTTTGTAATTTTAGACCATAAATTATATTATGTTTTTAATAAATATTTAAAATATCTATGCTTACCTTTCTTATTATTATTTTGTTTTTAGCATTATCAAAATTATTATTATTATTTTACTAATTTTAAGTTTTATTAAAATTAAAAAACTATATTTAAATATTTTAAATACATTATTAAAATGAATTAAATTTAAAGTATAGGGGTCCATATAAGAATTTAATCAAAATAAATAATAATGAGTTAAAAGAAATAAAAATAAAAGATTAACTAATTAAAATAAATTTATATTATTTATACCTTATAAACGTTCTTATTTCATTAAAATTATATATTTTAACGTTTTTTTTCCTTCCATTTATTGTCTTTCCAAAATATTAAAACAAATATATAAATAATGGGTCTTTTTTGTTGTAGCATCAAAGTTGAGATGGCCGAGTTGGTCTAAGGCGCCAGATTAAGGTTCTGGTCCGAAAGGGCGTGGGTTCAAATCCCACTCTCAACAATTTTGTTTAAAGGTTTTAATTTTTTTTTAGGGTTAAATCAATCTGGCCACGACTATGGTGCCTAAGTGGTTCTACTATCCAACCACCGTACCATAAAATGGAATCGTCTTACATGTTCCAGCGTCTTTTACCATCGACATTGACACTCTTGAAAATGGATGTCTAATGCATGAGAGATTACGAAAAAACCCCTTTAATATGAAACCAAGAGAAAATGAGGTGAGGGGTAGTTTTGAGAAAAATAAATTAAGGAGTAAACTAGAAGGAAACTTCCGAGCCTTGTAGTTCTCATCATCGAATATAGAGGATAATCTAATCAAGATAGATGATAGCTTCAAGCAAGGGAACTACTAATGGATAACTTTCTTATTGGTTAGGGGAAGTTCTTACGCTCTTCATTGTCATATTCCGCTTCCATCAACGATATCAATCAGTGCCAGTTGATATCGTGATCTTGATATTGATTTCAAAAACCCATCTAGAGGTTCTCCATTTTTCTTTGTTTCATCATAAACTTCTAGCTAATGAACATACGTGTTAAGGATATTTAGTAATAAATTATAGTTTACCATATATATTATATTTGATATTTTATTATAAGGCAAATATGAGATATTTGCCTTATTACCATAGGTATCTTTCCATTTATTGTTATTTTCATTTATTACTATTTCCATATCCTTGTAATTTATTTGATTATAAATAAGATAACTTTCACACCATTTAGGTGTGGTGGATTAATCAAACATTCACAATACGGAATAGAAATCATTCTCGTGACAATGCACATATTCAAACCCGATTGAAATCCGTGTTAATATTTCGCTAAAGCACTAGACTCAAGTTCTTAGGCTCTTCGTTGCCATAATCTGCTTCCATCAACGATATCAATCAGTGTCGATCGATAACGTGAAAACACTTCCTGACATTGAATTCAAAAACCCATCTAGAGATTCTCTCCATTCTTCTTTGTTTCATCATGAACTTCTAGCCAACGAGCATACCAATTAGAAATCATTCTCACGACAATGCACAACTCAAACCCAATTAGAAATCCATGTTAATATTTCGGTAATGCCCCTGCTAAAGTTCTTAGGCTCTTCGTTGCCATAATCCACTTCTACCAACAGTATCAACGAGTGTCGATTGATATCATGAAAACACTTCTTGATATCGTATTCAAAAACCCGTCTAGAGATTCTCCACACTCATTTGTGTTCATCGTGAACTTCTAGCTAATGAATACACCGATCAAAAATCATTCTCGTGACAATGCACACGTGAATCAAAATGATTACTAAATCCCACAAATTTAAAAGCCCATAGGTCAAGTAAATTAATCTTTGAGTTCATGGAGTCTTTAGCATTGAGCAACTCAAATTGAGAACAGCTAGCGTGTATATCATCATCATCATCATGAATCAATGCAGAAAAGCATAGATAGCAGTGGAAATATAGACCAAAAGAGCAGAGGAAACCAGAACAACAAGCGCGGCGACAGCATGAACAGCCGATTTACTCCCACAGGACAGCATCCCAAGGCGAATTTGAATGACATTCACCATCGACAGCATCAGGAACAAGCAGCCCATCATGGATCCGAAGGCGGAGGCCAACATCCCAAATCTGAGCACCTTCAAATTGATGTGTGCCCTAAATGCCTCATCCACATCCTTACTGTTCAAAAGGTTGATCGCAAGCTTCAATCCCTGCGCCACAAGAGACGAGAACAGAAAAAAGCTAAACGACACCACCTCAAACACCAGAAGCTTCCGAGCAACATCAATGCCGGCGTCGCAGACCGAGGAATTCTCGAGACTATGCTGCCCTGGCGTTGTCAATGAAAGCCCTACAAACACCGCGATGGTGAAAAGCGAATTCACATTGACGAGTCCGTCGAGTGTCGTAACGTGGACGCTGGTGGTGGAGGAAGACGATGGCGAGGAGGGGGAGGCGATTCGGAATTCATCGCCTCTTCTCCGGCCATTCTGATTGTCTTTTGGATACGCCTCGGATCTGATCAGAAACAGAGGGAAATGAGATGAAAAAACGAAACGAAACTAAAAGAGAGAGAGATTGAGCTTACTTACTCTTCCATGGCGGAATCTGAGATGCGGTCGGAGAAGATTTTCCGGCAAGAAGGTTTGTTTTAGGGATTATTGGAAAACGCAAAAGAAAGAGAGGCGTTTTGGAATCAGCTTTGATTCAGAGGTTACCGCTTTATTCTCATGATGTTTCTTGGTCCAAGAAAGGTCAAGTCAAGTCAACGCTAGTTCGTGTGGGTCCAGGTTCTTTACACGTTAAATTAATAAAAACATTTGAATTCTCCAAGTTTTAACGTAAAATCCGATTTCCTTTTCCAAAACGAAGAACAATTTCTTGAATTCCACAAGCGAGAGCGTCCGCAATCCCTAATTTTGTAACTTCAAGAACAGTTGAACATGATTTGTGGCTCTTACTTCACAATCAGTTCTCGCCGTCTAAAACTCATTTCGACGGCAAGATTCTACGCCGTCGCATCCCTTGATCGTTTCAATCAGTGAAGGGGAAGAGATTTCAGTCATACTCCCAAGTTTCTGTTCATTTCATCTTCGATTTGGATGCAAAGCGCTCTCGACGGATTCGGGACTTCGATTCAGTGAGTTCTCATAATCTGTTTCTAGGTTTCCGTTTCGTCTTTTCTTTGTTGTGATTTACATTCTCTGGTTCTTCGCTGCTTGTTCTGAATATTTTGATGTTCTTTGTTCCAAGTTCATGCCCTAAATTTGCTGCTAATGAATTTTCCCTGGAAGATTCTTGAGCTTGTGCTACATTTTCATTCTTTTACATAGTTGATTGATAATTTTACTGCTATCTGGTTAGAAACTGGGCTGCCACTTTCTATATTGGTTATGTTAATGAATGTGTTGCAGTGAATTTAGACGACGAATCAGGGCGAGCACACGACTCTATTGAGATTAACGGAGATGCAGCTGAAGGAAATTTGATTTTGGAGCCATATGTTGGTATGGAGTTTGATTCTGAAGATGCTGCAAGAAAGTTTTATGTTGAATATGCGAGACAGATGGGGTTTGTCGTGCGAATTATGCAGCGACGTTGTTCGGGAATTGATGGAAGAACGTTAGCCCGGAGGCTTGGATGTAATAAACAAGGTTTCGCTCCGAATCGAAGAGGGATTTATGGATCAGATAAGAAACCACGGCCTAGTTCACGAGAGGGCTGCAAGGCAACGATTTTGGTGAAAATGGAGAAGTCTGGAAAATGGATTGTTTCAAGAATTGTGAAGGATCACAATCATCCCTTAGTTGTTTGTTCTAATGGTTTCAGCTGCTCGGTGAGTTATTCTGATTCTAGTTTATTTTGTTTGTCGTTTTTTTTTTATGACTATAACTAGAATGAGGCTTGGTAACTATAACATATGTGAAGGGAAACCCGAAAGGAAAAGGGTCTATGTTGACTTAGATGCTGTGATACCATGATACCATGCATTAAGTTCCGGGGCCCAGCATCCTTGCTGGCACATTCCTCGGTGTCTGGCTATGATACCATTTGTAACCGCCCAAGCCCACCACTAGCGATATTGTCCTTTCCAATCATTGTATAGTTGGGAAATCCGGGTTCCTATTAAAAGGATTTTGGCTCTAAGTTGTAGGATGAGTTTTCTCCGCCGTTCAACTATGCTTCGTAGTTGAAAAAGGGTCTATGTTGACTTAGATGCTGTGATACCATGCATTAAGTTCCTTTATTTCTTTGTTTGAATCTATATAAAACTTCTCTTGGTTCTGAAAAAATGTGTAACTTTTGCCTAAATCAATGAAAAATGTATGATTTCTTGGAAAGCATTTAGGAGAAACCTCTCTATTTAATGGAAGAGAATGGAGAGGAGTGATAGACTGCCTTATTAATGTGTACATTGGGAGATGGTTAGGGTTGGTCGAGTAAAGTCGTTACCAGGTTGGACCCTATGACAGTAACTGACCTTGGCATGGAACGCTGGTAGTGGCTAGAGCTACTTAGCATATTTCATGTATGTAGAGGGGTGATTTATGGTAAGTGATCATCGAGAGGAGACACGCAGATCACTTTGGAGTCGAGTTGGAAGGAATGTGGTGAATTTGGGAAAAAGTATTACGAGTAGAAAAAAGTAGTGGAGGAAAAAAGTAAGGCGGATGGCATACTGAGCTTAGCTCAGTTGGTATAAAGTATGTACCATCGATCAAAAGGTTAGAGGTTCCAATCTCCCACCTACTTATGGTTGAACTAAAAAAAAAAAAAAAAAAAAAAAAAAAANGTTGTGTGGTAACATTGAACACGGTAGAAGGTGGAGCAAATAGTGTAGGGTGTTACATAGTTAATGGATTAACACTTGTTTTCTATTTGCATTTGTGAAAATTTGGTATTGATTTTCATTGAAGGCCAAAGCTAGGAGATATTGTCCTCTTTGGACTTTCCCTTCAATAAAGAGAGGTTTCCCTTCAATAAAGAGAGGTTTCCCTTCAATAAAGAGAGGTTTCCACACCCTTATCAGAAATGCTTCATTTCCCTCTCCAATCGATGTGGGATCTCACAATCCACCTTTCTTGGAGGCCTAGTGTCCTCGTTATGTGAGATCTCACAATCCACCTCTCTTGGAGGCTCAGTGTCTGTGTCCTCGTTATGTGGGATCTCACAATCCACCTCTCTTGGAGGCCCAGTGTCCTCGTTAGCATACTGCCCACTGCCCAATGTCTGTGTCCTCGTTATGTGGGATCTCACAATCCACCTCTCTTGGAGGCCCAGTGTCCTCGTTAGCATACTGCCCAGTGTCTGACTCTGATACCATTTGTGACAGTCCAAGCTCACCGCTAACCAATATTGTCCATTTTGGCCTGTTACATATTACCCTCAGCCTCACGGTTTTAAAATGCATCTACTAGAGAGAAGTTTCCACACCCATATAAGAAATGCTTTGTTCTCCTCTCTAACCCACGTGGGATCTCACACATTTAGAGGCTTAAGTGTCCTAAGTGTATATTGGCTATTGTTCTTTAGGGTGCGTCAAAGTTGATTGGACATAGCTAATTAAATTTTGGGTAGGAGATTGGAGGATCTAAGTCTACTCTAATCTCAGGTATTACTCAAAGAACGGTACAAAATATAGCTGAAGCTTATGATATTGGGAACTAAATCCTGTCATGGACTTTCAGATAGAAAAATGTAACCTCGATATTATTAGATTGTATTAGATCTATTCTGTGTTTCATTTGAGGCTCATCTGATGGTTGCACTGTCTGTATTCTGTGACAGGTAGCAAATTGAATTTATGGTTGAGGATTATTTGGAGTGAGTCTCACATTGGTCAATTTAGTGGAAGATCATAGGTTATAAGTAAGGAATACATCTATGTTGGTA
The DNA here is from genome assembly GCF_002806865.2 of Cucurbita pepo subsp. pepo. NCBI lineage: Eukaryota > Viridiplantae > Streptophyta > Magnoliopsida > Cucurbitales > Cucurbitaceae > Cucurbita > Cucurbita pepo. The sequence continues at coordinate 6,955,068 of NC_036654.1, read as the reverse complement.
CGAGGTTTTTTGGGGAAGCCCAAAGCAAAGCCAAAGCAAAGTCGTGAGAGCTTATGCTCAAAGTGGACAATATCATACCATTGTGGAGAGTCGTGATTCCTAACATATATTTCCTTTACTTTTTAATCTTTGATGTTCTAGGTTTATTCAAATCTACGACGTATAAAGTGAATCGACATTGATACTTGTAGGGCGACAAAGATAAGAAGATCGAAGAACTTAAAATGGAGTTGGAGCATCAAGAGCAACGATGCGTAGCTTACCGGGAAAAGCTTTTCGATTTCATCTCAACGGTGGAGGAACAAACAGAAGAATTGTCTTCAAAAATACAAATGATCATCGGCAATGTAAGGCAAGTTGAATCTGGTATGCAAAAACATTATCCATTTCGACAATAGTACATAAAACTTGAATATGCACAGAGCTGAAAATTTGAGTCCCAATAATGTTCTTGATTTAGTAATGTATAGCAGCCATTGATGCATTGATCTGAAGATGATAGTATTGAAAGCATTATGATCAATGAATTTCGTAGCGTTTTCTGGTCTTGAATTTATGCTTTTTATTCATCGAAGTTCGATTGAAGTTTATTTCTTTCCCTTACGATCCGCTAAACCTTATTTCAGGACGAGAAAGAAAGGAAACCCACATGTAAAAAATTAACTTTGTTAGTTGAGTTTGATCACCTAGATTATCATACAAAGATCGAATCTAATATTAAAAAGGTTACGAAAGATTTAGTCTAGGGTTTAGGGTTTAGGGTTTAGGAGTCGGACCATTTCGTGCCTCTTTTTTCATTTCTTCGTTGTAATGAATCTTTTGTTCTTAGGCTGCGTCAACCGTTCTTTATTACCATAAAGAACTGAAAAGGAAAACGGTCCCTCTTGCTCGATCAGTCATTCTTTTTTAGTTCAACAATTATAGGGTGGGAATTAAATGATAGACTTAATCTATTTTTCTTATCTAACGAGAAAGTAATGAAAAAATGTCTATGTTTTCATTAGGCATGAACCGACCTATCACGTTAAATTCTAACATTTATGATATATAGTAATTGAATCTTAATGGATGTCAATATAAACATAACTCAACTGACATAAACTTATTCAACACGTTTTTATCTTTGAAGGTACCTATTATCGTTATAATAAATGAATTTCTACTGTTTTAACCTATAAATTTGTCGGAAAAAAGTTGGTAGGAAAAAATAAAAACAAAGAAAGCCAAAATATGTAGGAGAGGAAGACGGACTAAAGTATTGTTTGTTTGACCAATTGTAACCTAACTCGATTAATTTCAAAGCTTGTTGGTTGAGTTTAGTAGACCATGACTTTAGTTAGTTAACCTAATCATAAAATATATTTACTTTATTTTATTTTAGTTAGGCAAATATGTCTATCATTAATAAACTTCTATCAAAATCGATACAAATTTTCACGTACATCAACATACTATCAGACACGAAGTGAGGGAGAGAAATCAACGATGGGTTAGAGAGAAACTGGGAGAAATCGATGAAGGGGCGAGTGAGTCGAGAATGGTAGTCAGGGTCAGAATCGAGAACGTGTGGAAATAAATTATTGACTACAACGAGCGTCTAATGAACTGATGAACTAGTTAGTCTTTTTACATGCCTGAGTTGAAATCAAATTGTACCGTGCTTATAATTTCTTTGAATTTGTGTCATATCTACCATTAATTTAGACTAAAGTATTGTCGGTACTCTGAAAAAAAAACTAGGGTTTCATGGGAGATGAACGAGCATATCACATCAAAATCGAACTTTATGCACCAAATAATTTCAAATCATGATAATTTATTTTACATTTACTAGTTTTTTTTTTCTTTTTTTTTTTCCACGTTTTAGTTTAGAAATTTGACTGAATTGTATTGTGTAGGTTAGATCATCGCCAACGTCATTCACCATGCCTCCATGTCTCCACTAACTTACAATAACCTTCATTTTTCTATTCATTTCTTAATATTTTATACAAACTTTTGACATTTACAATTCAAAAAAGTTACTAAATATATAATTATAACCAAAGCGAGCGGTGACCCGTTATATATCACTATCAGTCTCACGATCTTAATTGGAGAGGGTCTAGCCCTACTCCTACATGTGTCTTGTACCGTTCAGTGATTGACCCTGATATCATTTGTAATGATCAAAGCCCACCACTAGAACGTATTCTCTGTTTTAGCTCGTTATGTATCGTCGTCAGTCTCACGGTTCTAAAATGCACCTACTAGGGAGAGGTTTCCATACACTTACACCTCATTTTCAGGGAGAGCTAATGCTTGTTGGGTATTTTGGTTTGACACTACTTCACACCCAAAAAGAAGCAAGCTACGTCTGAGTTAAACTTGGAGATGGAAGTCTTCTTTCGTTTCTCGACGGTGAAGTAAGACTAAGCTCATGAGCTTATTATCCTAGGTCGGAATAAGTTGATAGGATCCCGTTTTGTACGTCCCCATGTCCCTCCCGTGTGGCGACATGGGGGGCGAAAAAGGAAACAGAGAGATGGGGTTTCACTCGCTTCTGAAAT